>NC_062217.1:103812670-104112670 GCF_902686445.1 Sciurus carolinensis
CATATATGAATTCTAAATAAAATTTCAAGAGGAATCTATATTTTTTTTCTTTTTTTTTATTGTAAAAAAATGGGATACATGTTGTCTCTCCGTTTGTACATGGAGTCAAGGCATACCATTCGTGTAATCATAAATTTACATAGGGTAATGTTGTTTGATTCATTCTGCCATTTTTTTCCCTTCCCCCCCACCCTTCACACCCCTCCCCTCCCTCTATACAATCCTTCCTTCCTCCATTCCTGCCCCCCTCCCTAAATCCAACTCCAATCCCAACACTAACACTTCCCACCCCCCATTATGTGTCCTCATCCACTTATTAGCGATATCATTCTTCCTTTGGTTTTTTGAGATTGGCTTATCTCACTTAGCAAGATATTCTCCAGTTTCATCCATTTGTGTGCAAATGCCATAATTTTATCATTCTTTATGGCTAAGTAATATTCCATTGTATATATATACCACATTTTCTTTATCCATTCATCAATTGAAGGACATCTAGGTTGGTTCCACAATCTGGCTATTGTGAACTGAGCAGCTATGAACATTGATGTGGCTGTATCTCTGTAATATGCTGATTTTAAGTCCTTTGGGTATAGGCCAAGGAGTGGGATAGCTGGGTCAAATGGTGTTTCCATTCCAAGTTTTCTAAGGAATCTCCACACTGCTTTCCAGAGTGGCTGCACTAATTTGCAGCCCCACCAGCAATGTATGAGTGTACCTTTCTCCCCACATCCTCGCCAACACCTGTTGTTGCTTATATTCTTGATAATCACCATTCTAATTGGGGTGAGATGGAATCTTAGGGTGGTTTTGATTTGCATTTCTCTTATTACTAGAGATGTTGAACATTTTTCCATATGTGTGTTGATTGCTTGTAGATCTTCTTCTGTGAAGTGTCTATCCATTTCCTTAGCCCATTTGTCGATTGGATTATTTGCATTCTTGGTGTAGAGTTTTTTGAGTTCTTTATAGATTCTGGAGATTAGTGCTCTATCTGAAGTATGATTGGCAAAGATTTTCTCCCACTCTGTACGCTCTTTCTTCACATTGCTGATAGTTTCCTTTGCTGAGAGAAAGCTTTTTAGTTTGAATCTATCCCAGTTATTAATTCTTGCTTTTATTTCTTGTGCTATGGGAGTCCTGTTGAGGAAGACTGGTCCTAAGCCGACATGTTGAAGCTCTGGACCTACATTTTCTTCTATAAGATGCAAGGTCTCTGGTCTGATTCTGAGATCCTTAATCCATTCTGAGTTTAGTTTCGTGCATGGTGAGAGATATGGGTTTAGTTTCATTCTGTTGCATATGGATTTCCAATTCTCCCAGCACCATTTGTTGAAGAGGCTATCTTTTCTCCACTTCATATTTTTGGCACCTTTGTCTAGTATGAGAAGATTGTATTTATTTGTGTTTGTGTCCATGTACTCTATTCTGTACCATTGATCCACCTTTCTATTTTGGTACCAATACCATGCCGTTTTTGTTACTATTGCTTTGTAGTAGAGTTGAAGATCTGGTATTGTGATACCCCCTGCTTCACTCTTTATGCCAAGGATTGCTTTAGCTGTTCTGGGTTTTTTATTCTTCCAGATGAATTTCATAATTGCTTGCTCTATTTCTGTAAGGTACATCATTGGGATTTTAATTGGAATTGCATTGAATCTGTATAGCACTTTTGGTAGTATGGCCATTTTGACAATGTTAATTCTTCCTATCCAAGAACATGGGAGATCTTTCCATCTTCTAAGGTTTTCTTTAATTTCTTTCTTTAGTGTTCTGTAGTTCTTATTGTAGAGGTCTTTACACCTCTTTTGTGAGATTGATTCCCAAGTATTTTATTTTTTTAATGCTATTGTGAATGGGGTAGTTTTCCTAATTTCTCTTTCTGAAGATTCATCGCTTATGTATAGAAATGCCTTAGATTTATGTGCATTGATCTTATATCCCGCTAGTTTACTGAATTCACTTATGAGATCTAACAGTTTTCTGGTGGAATTTCCTGGTTCCACTAAGTATACAATCATATCATCAGCAAATAGGGATAGTTTGAGTTCTTCTTTTCCTATTCATAGCCCTTTAATTTCTTTGGTCTGTCTAATTGCTCTGGCTAGAATTTCAAGGATGATATTGAATAGAAGTGGTGAAAGAGGGCATCCCTGCCTTGTTCCAGTTTTTAGAGGGAATGCTTTCACTTTTTCACCATTTAGAAATATATTAGCCATGGGCTTAGCATAGATGGCCTTTACAATGTTAAGGAATGTTCCCACTATCCCTATTTTTTTGTGCGTTTTGAGCATGAAGGGGTGCTGTATTTTATCAAATGCTTTTTCTGCATCTATCGAAATAATCATGTGATTCTTGACTTTAAGTCTATTGATATGGTGAATTACATTTATTGATTTCCTGATGTTGAACCAACCTTGCATCCCTGGAATGAAACCCACTTGATCATGGTGCACTATCTTTTTTAATATGATTTGTATGCGATTTGCTAAAATTTTGTTGAGAATTTTTGCGTCGATGTTCATTAAGGATATTGGTCTGAAATTTTCTTTCCTCGATGTGTCTCTGTCTGGTTTAGGTATCAGGGTAATATTGGCTTCATAGAATGAGTTTGGGAGGGTTCCCTCCTCTTCTATTTTATGGAATACTTTGAGAAGTATTGGAATGAGCTCTTCTTTAAAGGTTTTGTAGAACCCGGCTGAGAACCCATCTGGTCCTGGATTTTTCTTTGTTGGTAGGTTTTTTATGACTTCTTCTATTTCATTACTTTAAATTGGCCTATTTAAATTGTGTATGTCCTCCTTGTTCAGTTTAGGCAATTCATATGTCTCTAGAAACCTGTTGATGTCTTCGAAATTTTCTATTTTGTTGGAGTATAGGTTTTCAAAATAGCTTCTAATTATGTTTTGTATTTCAGTCGTGTCTGTTGTGATATTTCCTTGTTCATTCCGAATTTTAGTGATTTGGGTTTTCTCTCATCTTATCTTTGTTAGTGTGGCTAAAGGTTTATCAATTTTGTTTGTATTTTCGAAGAACCAACTATTTATTTTGTCAATTTTTTGTATTGTTTCTTTTGTTTCAATTTCGTTGATTTCAGCTCTCAGTTTCACTATTTCCTGTCTTCTACTACTTTTGGTGTTGGTCTGTTCATCTTTTTCTAGGGCTTTGAGCTGTAGTGTTAGGTCATTTATTTGTTGAGTTTTACTTCTTTTATTAATTGCGCTCCATGAAATAAATCTTCCTCTAAGTACTGCTTTCTTAGTGTCCCAGAGATTTTGATATGATGTTTCTTTGTTCTCATTTACCTCTAAGAATTTTTAAATTTCCTTCCTGATATCTTCTGTTATCCATTCATCATATAATAGCATATTGTTTAATCCTCAGGTGTTGGTGTCGTTTCTGTTTTTTACTCTTTCATTTATTTCTAACTTCAATCCATTATGATCTGATAGAATACAAGGTAGTGTCTCTATCTTCTTGTATTTACTGACATTAGCTTTGTGGCATAATATATGGTCTATTTTAGAGAAGGATCCATGTGCTGCTGAGAAGAAAGTGTATTCGCTCTTGGTTGGATGGTATGTTCTATAAATGTCTGTTAAGTCTAAATTATTGATTGTGTTATTGAGATCTATGGTTTCTTTGTTCAATTTTTGTTTGGAAGATCTGTCCAATGTTGAGAGAGGCGTGTAAAAATCACCTAGTATTATTGTGTTATGGTCTATTTGGTTTCTAAAATTGAGAAGGATTTGTTTAACATACATGGATGAGCCACTCTTTGGGGCATAGATGTTTATGATTGTTATATCTTGCTGATTTATGCTTCCCTTAAGCAGTATGAAATATCCTTCTTTATCCCTTCTGACTAACATTGGCTTGAAGTCCACATTATCTGAAATGAGGATGGATACTCCAGCTTTTTTGCTGAGTCCATGTGCATGGTATGTTTTTCCCCATTCTTTCACCTTTAGTCTGTGGGTATCTCTTTCTATGAGGTGAGTCTCTTGCAGGCAACATATTGTTGGATCTTTCTTTTTAATCCAATCTGCCAGTCTATGTCTTTTGATTGATGAATTCAGGCCATTAACCTTCAGGGTTATTACTGAGATATGATTTGTATTCCTGGTCATTTGGTTCATATTTAAAATTTTTGACACATCTTGGTTCCTCCTTTTTTTGACAGTTCCTTTAGGATAATTCCTCCCTTTGCTGATTTGCTTCTTTGTTTTTTATCTCTTCCTCATGAAATATTTTCCTGAAAATGTTCTGTAATGCTGGCTTCCTTTTTGTAAATTCTTTTAGCTTTTGTTTATCATGGAATGATTTTATTTCATTGTCAAATTGAAGGTAAGTTTTGCTGGGTATAAGATTCTTGGTTGGCATCCATTTTCTTTCAGAGCTTGGAAAATGTTTTTCCAGGCCCTTCTAGCTTTTAGGGTCTGAATTGAACAATCTGCTGATATCCGTATTGGTTTCCCCCTGAATGTAATTTGGTTCTTTTCTCTCACAGCCTTTAAAATTCTGTCTTTATTTTGTATGTTAGGTATTTTCATTATAATGTGCCTTGGTGTGGGTCTGTTGTAATTTTGTGTATTTGGAGTCCTATAAGCCTCTTGGACTTGATTTTCCATTTCATTCTTCAGATTTGGGAAATTTTCTGATATTATTTCATTGAATAGATTGTTCATTCCATTGGTTTGTTTCTCTAAGCCTTCCTCAATCCCAATAATTCTCAAATTTGGCCTTTTCATGATATCCCATCGTTCTTGCAGATTCTGTTCATGATTTCTTACCATCTTCTCTGTTTGTTCAACTTTGTTTTCGAGGTTAAATATTTGTCTTCAATATCTGAAGTTCTGTCTTCCAGGTGTTCTATCCTACTGGTTATGCTTTCTATGGAGTTCTTAATTTGGTTTATTGTTTCCTTCATTTCAAGGATTTCTGTTTGGTTTTTTTTCAATATCTCTAACTCTTTATTGAAATGATCTTTTGCTTCCTGAATTTGCTCTGTTAATTGTCATTTGGTGTGATCATTCAATGCCTGTATTTGCTCTTTCATCTCATCGTTTGCTTCCCTAATCATTTTAATTATGTACATTCTGAACTCCCTTTCTGTCATTTCTTCTGCCATGCTGTCATTGGATTTTATTGATGTAACATCTAAATTTGTTTGGGCCACTTTCTTCCCTTGTTTTCTCATATTTTTCATGAATCAGTGGGTCATTAAGTTATTGCAGATTTCCTCTATCGACTTATAATGTCCCTGAAGATTGCTAGTATATCCCCTCTTATCCTTCAGTAGCCTGAAGTCTTGAAGGAAGTTCATAATGCAGAGCTCCACAAAGAAGCTGCCTCTCTAGGGGTGGTGACCCTCAGGTCGTGTATATTCCATGCTAGTGGCAGAGGTGCCTCCACTTTTTGACCAGTGGTCATCCAATGGGGAACTGGGCTGTGGGCTGAGGCAAGTCCTGTTTGTGCCTGTGTCTCTGGTTTTACTGTCCCTGTGGGAAAACCTCCGCTGGCAGGGAAGACTCACTCGGTGGAGACGTCTCGCTGGTCAGTTGCCCTCCTAGAGGTTCCCCTCAATCTACAACTACCGCCTGGGCTGGGCTGTCTTCCTCTGCAACGTTCCCAGGGGCCTGGACCTACCTCCTGGGCCTGGGAGCCTCACCCTTCGCAGGCGAGTCTCCTTAGGCTGCCTCTCCCATAGAATCTGCCCACAGACCTGGAAACTTTGCTCCACCCCTAGGCGTGTCTCTGTGCGGCTCTTCCAGCAAGAAGCCACCTATCTCCTGGGACCCTGCTCTGCAACTAATCGCCTGGCTATGCGGCCCCTCCTCTGAGCCGCCACCTGGAGCCCCGTACAATAGCTCTGAGACACAGAGACCCGCCACACACCTCCTCCTCCGGACAGCCGCCCGGATTTCGTCGCAGTCACTAGGAGTCCAAGCAACTCACTTCGCCTCTCCTCCTCCTGCCAACCGCCCGTAGCCCTAGGCAGTCACTACGAGTCCAAGTGACCCATCCTGTTCCTCCTCCTCCTCCTTTGGGTAGCCCCCCGGGTGTTCAGGAGCGGTGGCTCCGAGACCAAGTGACCCACCGCGCTCCTCCTCCAGGCAGGCCACCGGTGTTCAGGAGCGGTCACTTTTAGTCCAATCAACTCACCACTCGCCTCCTCCTCTGGCAACCGCCATAACTCAGAAGGGGAAGATTCAAAAGAGGAATTTTCAGGGGGGGAGCTAGAAAGGACATTTGGGAAGCTAACAATGCAGTCTAAGCGCCCTATTAATGATGACATTGACACCGGTGAAGACTCGAGACCTGTGGGCAATAGTTAAAAAACACTCTTTTGTGGAGCCTCTGACTGAGGGCAGTCAGGTTTTGGAGAAAATGTAAGAAAAAAGGTCTAAAACATCAAAAAGGGCGTCAATAAGATCAGGGACAAACAAAAATAAAATGAAAGTGGGTGTAAGGAACAACTTGTTAGAAAGATGGAAATCAGTTTAGGGGAGGGTCCCCCTAGGCAGAGAGCTCAGCAGCTCCATTCCTTAAGAGTAATAAAAAATAATGTTTTGTGATTTTCTGCATTCAAACCTAACCTGATTTCTCAACCAGGTAAAAAAGGGGTTAAAAAGTCCTGGGTGATCCTCCCTCCCCCTGCCACATTGGAATGTAACTACAGCGTCTCAAGGAGAAAAGGGGGGTAACCTAAAGATAAGAAGAAAAGAAGAAAAAAGGTGTCCCTTTTAAACTTCTGGGCTGGTGCACAGAACTAACTTATTTTCTAGGATTCTTCGTTTGTTTTGTTTTTCTTTAATGCTGTATTTTTAAGCTCATAATTTTGATCCTGCATACCTAGGTTAATGATTTTTTTTTCTTTTTGATCAGTTCTATTTTTTATTCAACTGAAGTTTTTGAACATCTGTTTCATTGCAATGAACATTTACCTATAAAGTTACAAGGCCTTTGATTTTGTGTTATGTGTTATGTTGTGCTGTCTAATGTCATGTTTTGTCAAAACTGAGCGCTCTTAAAATTAAAATTTAAAAATGGATCCAAATACTTTTATTCACGTGATTTAAAGGTTCAATTTAAATTGGGTAAACTAATGAAAGTAAAATATCTTTAAAAATAACTTACAAGTCTCCAGGTGGTCAAACTAATAAAATGTTAATGTTAAACAATGTCTAATATCAATTGCTTCTAGGACTTTTCTTCAACAGGAAAGAGGCAGCAGATCCTGTTCAGGACACTTGTCTGATATCTTGGTTTTTATAAAATAAATAAATTGGAGTTAACATGTATGGGATTACTCAAATGTGTTTGTAGAGACGTCTGGTTAATTTACAAGGTTAAAATGCTAATTGTTAAATAACATCAAGTACTTTTAACTCCTTAAATTACATGGGGTAACATACTTAAACATTATTGGTGTTTTCATAGGATGGTAAATAAAAGGGTTTAAAATTGCTTTGTGTCATCACTAAATAAAAACAAGGTTACTAAGAGTTATGTCCTAACAAGTGAAATTCTATATATAAGGGTCCCAAAAGTTTCAACTGTGTTTCAATTAGAGTATCTGAATTCAAAAAATTTCATAAGAGTTGTTTCAGAATGTGAACAAAAAGGGGTCGACAGATAAAAAAGAAAAAATAAAAGGTTCTGGGTTTAAAATGTATTTAATAAAAAGAAAAAGAAAATGTTTCTGGATAAGAAAGTCTGTGTGTAATAAAGGACAAGTTTCAACAAGTCTATGTGTAACTAAGTTGGTTGTATGTATGTAAATCAGCTAAAGCTATTTAAGGTTTTTCCTAAGGTGAAATACTAATGTTCTGATATAAGCCAAAGTTTAATCTATATGGTAAAATGACATGGTAAAATGACAAGGATTTCTTAGAAACACTAATTTACTCTTAACTTTGTGTCTATTAAGTTTTATTCTTTAAAACAATTGTCTTAAAAATAGGGGTTTATACAATTATGTTTAAGCAACTGTTAAAGATTGTACTACATTATAAAGTCTAAATTTTTCTTTAAAAACTAAAATTGATAAGAACCAATTCCTCACTAAAATTAAAATAACTCTAACCACAGATGTACCTTATAACCCACAAAAACAAGGTATTGTTAAACATGCACATCTCACCCTCAAAAATGCTCTTTATAAACAAAAAGGGGGAATAGAGGAGACCTTCAGGTCCCCTAAAGATAAACTTTCTCTTTGTCTCTTTGTTTGGGGTTTTTTTTTTTTTTAACTGTGGGTAATAAGGGTAACCCGGTGCTTTACTGGAGCTGTGGCTCAGTTTGTGTGTTTCCACGGAATAAACTAACTTACTACCTCTTTTTAGTCTCTTAGGAGGAACAGTTCAACTATGTAACAAAACAACTGCTTCTCTCAATTGTACTTCAGATTTGTGCTATCTCTCAATGTTAAAATGCTTCTAGGTTCCTGCTGGCAGACTTAATGTGTGTTCCTACTTTCTTGCCCATACCAGTTTCTGTTACAGATGATGAATTGCCAGTATTGCTTTCTAGAAACAAGAGAGACTTTGGAATCACCGCAGCAGTCATTACCACCATAGTTGCATCAGCAGCAGCAGCAGTCGCAGCAGCTGTAGCCTTGACGACATCAGTACAGTCAGCAACTAAGCTTAATGAAGTGGTCCAGCAGATAGCTACTGCTCTGTCTACTCAACAAACAGTAGATCAACACATGAAAGCGGGAATTCTCTTGGTGAACCAGAGGGTGGACTTACTCCAGGAACAAATGGACATTTTGCAGGAACTGTTAAGCATAGGATGCATTTATCACCTAAGAGGACTTTGTGTTACACCCATAGCTTATCATAACTTCAGCTATGCAGCAAATTTGTCTAGAATCTTGTCTGTTCAGCTACGTTCCAACTGGTCTTATGAATTTGATAATCTTACTGCTATTCTTAGATCTCAAATTGTTAGTCTCAATGCTACTAGAGTTAATGTAGCCCCTATGTCCGAAGTACTAAGTTGGCTATCCTCTTCTTTCAGTTTTGTAAAACAATGGGCAGGTATGGGAGCCTTTTGTATGTTCATGGTTGTTGCTGTTGTCTTCCTCACACGCTTTATCATGCGCATGCGCCGAGATCAAGCTAGAGATCGTATCATTTTCCATCAGGCCATGGCTGCCCTAGAGGCCGGCAGTTCCCCACAAGTATGGCTCACGATGCTGGATCGCTAGCCAGACAGGGTAAGGAAGGAGGTGACCACTGTACCGACCTAAGACAGGAGCTGTAGCATGCTCTACAGTTATCCGATGACGGGTAAGGACGGTGGTTGACCACTCCGCCTAAGACAGGCACGGTCCCGAGCTTTCCTTTTCTTTTTAAAGAGAAAAGGGGGAACTGTCGGGGTTTCGGCCGGACCCCTGGCCCTAGGTGTGGCAAGGCTAAGATGGCGCCTGGCAGTGAGCCAGAGCAGTTAACTTTTGCACAAACAACTGACATCGTATTGAGGAAGTTCGAGGGATTGGCTGAGCTCCCTGATGGACAGTGCAGGTCCACTGTATGCCTGCCTTTGCTGCCTGTATCTGTGCATGCTCTCCCCTCGTGCTAAAAGGCTGATTGGTTACAAGTACTGTATATATTGGAGTGTAAGTTCCTCAAGGGGAAGAGAACAAAGAAAGAACGATGAGGAAGTAGACGCGCGCAATAAAGAGCTGAAAAGAACCAGGTGTCGTGTCTCTCTGTGGGCAGGGAGTGCGATACCTGTCTCTAATCAAAAAATGAAAAGTACTGGGGTATATCTCAGTAGTAGAACACCCTGGGTTCATTACAAGTACCAAAACAAAATAAAAAGTCATAATGGAAATTTGGACTTACCTGAATGGTATCCTTTTTAACTTGATGAAGAGCTTATCCCCCAAGAAAGCTAAATTCCAAAGAACCAGGAGTTAGGACTTACAGGTACAGTTATAGGTACTATGTGTGCCTTAGAAACCTTCTTTGTAACTGAAGTCATCTGTAAGGCATATCCTAAAATTTCTTCCATGGCCCTGAGTTATTCTTTGCCCAAGATCACTTTACTTCCCCTGGGTTTGAACATTGCCTTGAGGCCAGTTCTTACCTGAAAACATTTTTCAAGCTAGGAAGACTTTCAGGCTTTCTATATTCTAACTTCCCCTCAAAAAGTAAACATTCCTCTTCTGTGGTTTGAGTTACCCCCAAGGTTTCACATGTCGAAATTTAATCCCCATTGATATTAACAGGGTGGAAATTTTACCTAACTATGGTGTGCAGAGGTGGGGCCTCTGGAAAGTTGATGGATTATACAAGGTCATAAAGGTGACTTTGTAAGACGGGGGGAGACAAAATAGACTGACACAGCCCCCAATGCATGCATACAAACATGTGTTCCCTGTTTCTTGCCATGTGATATCCTGTGCTGCCTTGGAACTCTGCCACTAAGAAGGTCATCGGCGGATATAGACCCAAGCCTGAAGAAAGCTCTCTTCTTACAATTTAGCCAATCTGTGGTATTCCACTCTTGGAAACAGAAAAAAGAAAAAAAAAAAAAAAAAAAAAAAAAAAACAAAGAAAAGAAAACAGATCAATAAATTTTCTTTAGTCACTCCCTTTCCTCATGTATTTCTCTGCTCAAAGGTAGCTAGAATTGATTAAAACTTTCTACACATTACCTGGACATTTTTCCATCAACCAGCACACATATGTGAAGCACCTTTTGTATTTTCCATGTTCCCATAGGCAATAGTATTGTTTAGTGTGACAAAATAGTCTTTCTCCTTCAGTTTCCAATAATACTGTCTCCATGACCTCCCAGCCTTTACCAGTAGTCTCCAAAAATTCTTTCCAATTGGCAATGGTCTCCTTAAGTACCTTTTAGCTTCCATTCTCACCTTATCCCCAAGCCATTGTCACACAGTCTTTTGGTGTGTAAGAACAGTATCCCATCTCCTGGCAATAAATTCTGTTCCACTTATCTGTTGCTGCATAACAACCTCTGTCCACAATTAATGGAGTAAAACAACTTATGTTATGCCATACTTTTATGGGTCACAAATCTAGACAGAGCATGGCTTATAATTCTTCTGTTCCATGTAACTTTAAACCAGTGTCATAAATCTGGTAGTAGATTCTGGTGCAGAATGCCTAAATAATTTCACTTAATATTCTTGGCACTTTGGTGGGTAGTATAGTTTGAATGTTCCCTCCAAAACTCATGTTAAAATTTAATTTCCATTGTGATGTTAAAGGTGGGACCATTCAGAGAGAATTAAGCCATGAGGACTCTACCCTCATGAATTGATGTGATTTTTGTAGAAATGAATTAGCTATAAAAGTCGCCATCTTTTGCCCTTCCTCACTCTGTCAATATGCTCTCTTGCCATTTTGCCATGGGATGATGCAACAAGACACTCTTTACTAGATGTAGGCCTCTCAACCTTGTACTGTCTAGGTTCTAGAATTCAAGAAACAAATCTCTGTTCTTTATAAATCATTTATTCTCAAGTATTTTGTTCCAGTGGCAAAAACTGGATGGCAACTGTGATATGGTTAGAAAACTAGTACGAAGGACCCCCCTCTCTCTTTCATGGTATTATCAGGTCAAATATATGTGATATTTCATACAACCTTACTCTTATTATATTAGTTAGTTTCACATTACTGTAATGAAATATCCAAGTATATTAAGTTATAAAGAGAAAATATTTATTTTAGCTTATTATTCAGATTTCAAGACTGGGTGGCACATAACATGAGTACATGACAAAGCAAGTTGCTTACATCACAAATCAGGAAGAGACTAGAGTCCTGCAAAATCATTCCAGAGCATACTCACAATGACGGCCCTTCCTTGCACAGGGCCCCACCTCCTAAAGGTTCACAGCACCTCTCAACAGCACCACCCTGGAGACCTTCAGGGGTTACTCACCTAAACTATTTTACGGTGTCTTATGTTTAGATCTGCCAAGGTAGAAATACCAACCCAGAACTTCAATAGGGCTATTTTGTCATCATATTCTCTTGGTGAAAACAGCCGACCCTTCAAAGGTTACAAATTGGAAGTAACCTCAGAAGCTTATCTGTATCACATCTACATACTTCATGATACTAATAAAGAGGGTTAGATTCCAACATGGTCTAGATGCAGTAGTACAGGAAGAGATAGTGCACACAACAGAAAGGTTATGAGACCATACTTGAAGAAAATTCAAAAGATAGGGGTTTTATCTCTCACCCTACACAAAATTCAACTCAAAATGGATCAAGGACCTCGGAATCAGACCAGAGACCCTGCATCTTATACAAGAAAAAGTAGGTCCAAATCTTCAACTTGTTGGCTTAGGATCAGACTTCCTTAACAGGACTCCCATAGCACAAGAAATAAAAGCAAGAATCAACAACTGGGATAGATTCAAACTAAAAAGCTTTCTCTCAGCAAAGGAAACTATCAGAAATGTGAAGAGAGAGCCTACAGAGTGGGAGAATATCTTTGCCAACCATACCTCAGATAGAGCGCTAATTTCCAGAATCTATAAAGAACTCAAAAAACTCTACACGAAGAATACAAATAATCCAATCAACAAATGGGCTAAGGAAATGAACAGACACTTCACAGAAGAAGATGTACAAGTAATCACCAGATATATGAAAAAATGTTCAACATCCCTAGTAATAAGGGAAATGCAAATCAAAACTACCCTAAGATTTCATCTCACCCCAATTAGAATGGCGATTATCAAGAATACAAGCAACAATAGGTGTTGGCGAGGATGTGGTGAAAAAGGAACACTCATACATTGCTGGTGGGGTTGCAAATTAGTGCAGCCACTCTGGAAAGCAGTGTGGAGATTCCTCAGAAAGCTTGGAATGGAAACACCATTTGACCCAGCTATCCCACTCCTTGGCCTATACCCAAAGGACTTAAAATCAGCATACTACAGAGATACAGCCACATCAATGTTCATTGCTGCTCAATTCACCATAGCCAGATTTGGAACCAACCTAGATGCCCTTCAGTTGATGAATGGATAAAGAAACTGTGGCATATTTATACAATGGAATATTACTCCGCAATGAAGAATGATAAAATTATGGCATTTGTAGGCAAATGGTCGAAATTGGAGAATATCATGCTAAGTGAGATAAGCCAATCTCAAAAAACTAAAGGACGAATGATCTCGCTGATAAGCGGATGAGGGCATATAATGGGGGGTGGGAGGGGCTAGCAGTAGGTTTAGGGTTAGGTTTAGAGTTAGGCTAAGGAGAGCGGTAAGAATGAAGGAAAGAAGGACTGTGTAGAGGGAAAAGAGGGGTGGGAGGGGTGGGGGGGAGGGGAAAAATAAAATAAACATCATTACCCTATGTAAACGTAAAAAAAAATAAAAAAATTAAAAAAAAAATAAATAAATTATATACCTAATATACACATACAAAAAAAAAAAAGTAAATTTGGTTTCAAAGAAAGAGACAATAGCATACCATTTTTCTGATCTACATCTATGTCAAAGTTGTAGCCTCTATGTCATAACATGATCTGAAATGACTTTAATCTTGATATTCCATGGAATTTAGTGTTACTCCAAGTCATTGAGATCCATTTAGATTCTTGTTACACGTTACATCATTGGTCCAAAGCTTTACCTCTTCCTTTATCGAAGCCCTTTTTCATATGACTTTTGTATTTCTCCAGTGTATATTTTTTTGCCCTCTGTTCAACCATGTACCTTACTCTGGTCAATGGCATGAGGCAGCAACAGCAGCATGACTGTTCTGAACTGAGGACTAAGAAATCTTCTTGCTTTTGCTTGTTACTTTGCCCCAGTCTCTATGAGGAAGACATGTGCCTACTACATATAAGAAGGAAAATGACATATGCACAAAATGAAGTAGAGCCACATAAACTGTCATGGCCTTGAACAGAGCCACATTTGCTGATTTGCAAACTATAAGAAATAGACTCTGCTTTTTTTGCTGAGATTTTTATGGCTGTTATGTCATCACTAAGTCATATTTTTACTGATGTAGACACAGTGGGTATGATAGAGGAAGTTAGGGGTACTGCCATATTCAAGCATATTAACATTTTTAGGGGTCCAAACGTTCAGGGAATGATGGAATATTTCTTTGAAAGTGAAAGACAAGTGGCTGAATCCTTATCTGTATGCCAGTGAAAAAAGGTAGGTATAATATGCTTTTATAAGATCATGGACTAAAAATAACAGATGCATTGTTACTTAATGTTTCTATGTCCCTTTTCTTCATTCTCATTCTCACTTTTTGTGTGAAAAGGTCAAGAAAAAGTTGCTTTAGATTTCAGAAATAAGGAGGACCAAAGTTGTTCACCTTTTTTAACATAGAAGGTAATGAAACTTTGTGCTCTTATGTTTTAGGGACTTTAGTTTATTCCCCAGAGGAAAGGAAAGATGGAATGCTGAGTCATAAAAGAGACAAACTACAAAAGGCACTTTTTTGTTGCCCCTCTGGATCTACTCTCAATCCTTCTTTGTTTAGCTTACTGCTGGGGCTGCTGAATATGGCTCTTCGTATTTGCAAGTCCCACACTCATGGATTCAACTGTGTATCAAAATGAGAATATTTTTTAAAAATGCATCAATACTAAATGTGTACAGAATTTTGATGTGATTGTTTCCTGAACATTACTATATTATAACCACTTACATTGTAATAGCATTATTAATAGACAAAGAGTATTTACAGTATTCAGGATTATGTGCATAGGATATAGACAGAAACAGCATTTTATACAAAGAACTTGAGCATCCATGAATTTTAGTTCTTCAGAATCCTGAAAGAGTGCCCTGAAGATGCCCAGGGATAATTGTAAGGACTATAAATGTTTCCTATCCTGTCTTCTGGTTGCCTTCAAGCAACAGGGAGTCATCTCAGGAAACTGGGGAAGGAGAAGCTTTAGACCTTATTTTCCTGGCTTCCTCTTTTCAAAGTGATATTGAATTATTGTTTCAATTGACCCAAAGACTCCCTTCACTATGCAATTTAAAAAAAATTAACAAATATTATACATATTAATGGGGTAATATATTTCAATAAATAGTTTATACAGTGTTTAAATTGGGATAACACACCTATCTCTTCAAACATACGTTGATAGTAAAAAAATTGTAAAAATCCTCTCTTCTAGTACTTTAAATGTATGGTACATTGTCGTTATCTCTAATCATTCTACTGTACAAATATCACATCAGAACTTCTCCTAACTGTAACTTAGTACAGATTGACAGCCTTTTCCCATCCCAACTCTCCCTGACCTCTGGTAATCACCATTCTACTTTCAACTTTTATGAGAACTTTTTAAAATTACATGAGTGAAATCATGTGGTCTTTCTGTGCCTGGATTATTTCCCTTTACATAATGATATCCAGCTTCATTCATATTGTTGCAATGAGTTCCTTCTTTAAGGTGGAAGAGTATTCCATAGTGTATGTAGATGAGGTTTTCTCTATCCATTCATAGTTGGACACTTAGGTTGTTTCTTTTCTTGGCTATTTTACAGAGTACTGCAGTGAACATGGAGTGTAAATGTCTCTTCAACATACTGACTTCATTGCACTACCAGACATCAGAAAATACTACAAAATTGTAGCAATCAAAACACCATGGTAATGGAATACAAGCAAACACACAGACCAATGGAACAGAAAACAACCTAGAAGTAAACCCTAACATCTACTGCCAACTGATTTTTGACAAAGTAGAACATGCATTGGAGAAAGGATAGTCTATTCAAAAATAGTGCTGGGAAAACTGTATGTCTATATATAGAAATATAAAACCAGACCCCTATCTCTCTATGGACTCAAATTAGATTAAATATGTAAATGAAAAATAAAACTGACAGTATTAGAAGAAAACATAGGGTGTTTTGGAACATTGGAACAGGAAAGAAATTATTTGAAAGACTCCAAAAGAAACAGGAAAAGCACAGGAAACCAAAACCAAAATAAATGGATTACCACAAGCTGCTGCACAGCAAAGAAACAATGACCAGTGAAGAGACAAACCTACAGATGAAAACTTAACATCTAACAAGGGGCTGACATCCAACATTTATAAGAAACTCCAAAAACTCAATAGCAAAACAAATAACCTCATTTAAAAATGAACACTAGAAAATGGATGAAATTGGAGAATATCATGCTAAGTGAGATAAGCCAATCTCAAAAAGCCAAAGGACATATGATCTCGCTGATAAGCGGATGATGACACATAATGGGGGTGGGAGGGGCTAGTGTTAGGATTAGGGTTAGGGAGGGTGGCAAGAATGGAGGAAGGAAGGGCTGTATAAAGGAAAAGAGGGGTGGGAGGGGTGGGGGGAAGGAAAAAAATAACCGAATGAATCAAACAACATTACCCTGTGTAAATTTATGATTACACAAATGGTATGCCTTTACTCCATGTATAGAGAAACAGCATGTATCCCATTTGTTTACAATAAAAAGAAAAAGAAAAAAAAAGAACTAGTGGATACAACAAGGAAATTTCTGGATTAGATTGTAAACATAGGATAATGATTCTGGTTGGTTTATGAGAGGAAGTGTAACTTTCTGTATAGTTGTCTCCAGCATGAAACTATGACACTCTGTGTTCCTACCCGTTCCCTGAAGACACCATCTCCATCTCACATGTATGTACCTGACGTACTCTAAGTACATCAGCTCACCACAGTCATGGGATCTGCCTGTCTGGATTCAACTAGACATGAACTGAAAGTACTCAGAAACTTAGCATCTGTACCAAACCCTAAATGATACTGCAGAACAACTATCTATGTGGTATTCTCATTGTGTTGGGCATTATAAGTAATCTGGCCAAGATTTAAAGTCTAAGGGGAGACTTTTGTAGATAATATGCAAAAATGATGCTATTTTACACAGGGGAGGGCTTCAGCCTCTGAAGGATTTTGTTCTTGTGGTTTTCTTTCCAGTGGATATGGAGGGAGGGGGCTATATTTGAGACATGAGTGATGTTTAGATCTGATAAGATTCCTGGATGCTCTCTGTGTCTTCACCTTCTCCCATTCAATCTTAATTTCTGGCTGCAGGGAACATTATGATCTTCCTCCTTAAAGTCCATGGCCTCTGCTGCCTGTCTGCTTACCTCAGAGTCTGGCATCTAGAGCACCTGAGCCCCACACCTGGCCTTTCCCTGCTTTTCCTCCTTTACTTACTATTGGGCGGCTGTATCTTGTGTCCTCCCAGTCCTTTCTCCAATCCAGAATTGCACATCCACTCTGTATCAAAGAAACCTGAACATTTATTAAAAATATGTTTATTACCTTAAAAAAATGAACACTAGATTTTAATAGACTTTTCTCAATAGAAGATAGACAGCAGCCAACAGGTATACAAAAAAAATACCCAACATGGCTAATCACCAGGAATATACAAATCAAAACCACATTGAGATATTCCCTCACCCCAGCAAAAAAATACGTATTATCTTTAGTCTTTTTGTCAAGACTTTTGGTGAGGATTTGGAGAAAAGGGAAAGTTTTCACTATGTTGGTGGGAACATAGATCAGCACAACCATTATAGAAAACAGTATGAAGGTTCTTCAACAAATTAAAAGTAGAATTACCATATGACCTATTCATCCAACTACTGGGAATATTTCTGCAGGAAATGAGATCACTATGCTGAAGACACATCTGCACTCTCTGCATTTTACCTTCAAAATTCTATCAACTACTCCCTCCTCCCATCCTTAGGAATAATAGCACTGCCACTATCAGCTACAGACTCTGAATTATCCTTGTTTTCTCCTCCTTACTGCACTTCTATAAATGGTCCCTTTGTATGTTAACCTCCTCAAATTACTCTAAATTGCTTGTAATTTGTTTTTTGTTGGTAATTGGCTTATTCAGCTTTCTGCTCTACAGGTTTTATAATGTGGCTGATTGATCCCCTGACTGTAAGTTTTTATAGAAAGTAATGCTATTCTTATGTCTTTTTGTGAGAAGTTTGTCTTTAAAAAATTATTGAATAAGTGAAGTGAAATAAATTTTAAAAATCATGTAAAGACATTTATGATGAGTGTTAGTGGAAGAATTAAAATATAGGACGAGAAGTTTATCATCCAGAGCTCTGGGTGGCATCACCATCACCCCAACAGGGCATACAGATTTTCTTAAACATCCATTCTCTCTGTAGCTACAGTCTCACTGAATAATGGACAACTACATTACCTGAACTTCAGCAAGTTCACTAAATCCAGCTGAACAGTTGTGATTTTCATTCTAAAATATGTAAAACTTCCATCATTTTTAAATCTCAGATTGAAGTTTTAGCAGACAAAATGCTTCTATCCTTTATATTAGGGAGCTCAGCGATAGCATACAAAGCCCTACTAATCTAGAGGCTATTAGATATAACCTGGTTTTTGTTTCTTAACCAAACTTTTGGAAGTTAGAGAATATGATGATACTTGGGCAATAAAAGCAAAAGAAACTCACATGAGAAAAGGATATCAGCCAATATTTTTGAGGTGTTCCAGGCCTTGGCAGAATTAACTTTCTTAAAAATACATATTTCCAGAATTAAACAGGGCAGAAGACTTAGGCTTTTATTCGTATCAACTAGCAAATCAGTATGAGAGATGAACAGTTCATATATGTGTACTTCTAGGATATTTGTCCAAGGGAAGATAAAAGAAAAATTCTGTGCATGTGGTACTAAGATCAAACATAGACTCTCATGTATGCTAAGGAGTCATTGTACCATGGGGCATGCCCAGGTCCCCCAAGATATTTTTAATCTCCTCCCAAAAGCCTATTCCTTTGTGGGCCTCTGACACCAAGCAAATATGATTCTGTTTGTTTGTTTTTGCGGTGCTGGGAATTGAACCCAGGGCCTTGTGCTTGCAAGGCAAGCATTCTACCAACTGAGCTATATCCCCAGCCTGCAAATATGATTCTGGAGTAGTGATGATCTATGGAGACTCTGTATCCTCTCCTGTTAGAGCACACAGAACCTGTACCAACTGCATTAGGCTCTAAGAAAAAAAAAAAAAAACAGTAAAAATACAGAATCATGATATTATCAGAGTAGAGAGATGTGGAGCCACTGGAACTCTCATTCATTGCTGTGGGAAATGAGAAAGCTCAGGCAGCAGAGAGAAGCTAAGAACTCATTGAATAAGAAATGGAAATTGGAAGCTGCAAATACATACTCTTGAAAAACTCAAGGTGGTAGAAAGCATGAACATTTAGACTCAATGTATATGAAACCATACCTAGGAGGTCAAGAGGAAAGAGCTGGAGCAGTCATGTGGGGGAAAGGTGTAAAGTAAAAAATAAATCTATTGATAATTATAAGGTGTGCATAGGTCAAGATAAAAATCAGTAAAGATGTTTAATAAAATGTGGGAAGAAATGGAATGGAAACCAGCTATTTTAATCACAGCAGGGAGATTTTCAAGTCTCTTAGGTGGAGATGTTCTGCAGATAAATAATATGTAGACTCCTCCTGTTTAAAAATAGATGTTTATTGGCTTCAGTTTTCAAAGACGAATTTTACGACTTTTTCTTCATTTCTGCATTGGTCTATCACAGTGTATGAAATAGAAAATTGCTGACTTATACTTGCATAATTAAAATGACATTTAAAGACTGTCACACCTGTAGTGAAGCTATTTAATGAAATAATTGTTAGTGGAATTTGGTTGTAGAGAGGTACATGTACTGACAAACACTGATAAAGTGAATATAAGCACACTATATGTTTAAAAGTAATGATAGTATTGCCATGTTTAAAAATCTATTCTGAAATTTGTTTTGACAATATTCTGCTTTTAGCCTTATGTCATCTTCAATAAGCATTTCATTTACCTAATGAAAAACATATTTAAAGTAATGAGTACACAATATTTTAATTTGCCTATGCAAAGGTATTTAATCAGTAGGAAATTCTGGCAAAAGGAAAGTATGTGAATGTAATTATTTCAGTGACTGCCCACTCTTTCAAGTTTGTGGGAATACTTCATAGCTGGGATTAGAGATAAATAATTTTAAGATTAAAAAGTACATTTTTTAGTGTGGGAAATGACCATAATGATAATGATAACTAGAAGCTTTAATCCTACTTAATGTTAAGTGCAGTCCATAGTTTGTTTGTATTTCAAAGAAACCTAAACAACATAGACATTATTGTCCTGTCTTTGGAAATGAAGAAACTGAAGTACAGTGAGGTGAAGTAATATGCTGAACATCACATGTTAAATAACAAACCTGGGATTCAAAATACAACCTTTTAACTCTAAAGACTGACCCCTTTTCACTACATGTAGGAAACCCACACGTATCACTTTTTGCTTTCCATTCAAAACATTTTCATTTTCTAATGGTTTATTTGTAGTTTGCCAATAGAAAGTGATATTTCAAAAGTAAGTGAATATAAGCAACATTGCATGTTTACACAGATACTAGTGCTTGTCTTAGCTCCAACAGAACATGTAGAAAATATCACATGAATTTCAAATAGGACTTGAAATTACTGTGAAATCATAGTAAGATGGTACTTTTCAGCCTCTAGAGTAGTTGATCCCACTCCCCACACTGAACCAATACCTGGGAAAAACAAACTAGGGTAAGATACAGTTATAGCCCTAAAACAATGCAGAATGTACTAAGGGTTTAAGTATATTTTGTGAGTTCACATTCTATTTTAGGAGCTAGAGAGGCAAGGGAAGAGTACACACAGTTCAGGGCTCCCATACTCAGCAATAATATTTTTTGGCTATACCATAAAAATATTAAACAACACTCATAAAATAACTCAAAACCCAGTTCATGGCAATCTTAAATGGTTCTTACAACCCTCACTAAAAATGTTGTTCTTTCCATTTCTCATCACAGTCTCTTCCAGTTATCCCCTATGACAAATACCTCCCCAAGACCATCTCCATACAGATTCAACACTGCTGTACGCTACTTTCCTTGTTTGACAAATCATCCCCTAACTTCACCCAGAAACCAATGTGCTTTAAGATGTAATTTTTCTTGGGAGCTATATATCTGATACCCCTGTCTTTATTAAAAGTCCAGCTCTAACTTTTTTCTTTATGCCAAGCACACATATTTGATATACACACGGGCTTCTGCATAAGACATAAATGAAAATCAGAGCTAGGTCTTCTAAAAGACATTGATACATGAACATATTGATTGGATCTACTGGCTTTATTACAACCATCATTAACCTGATATCACCCACTACATCACAATATTAAACACCATTATTTGACCAGTATTAATTACAACTGCTCTTCTGTTATGTGCTCCAGCATTAGCAGTAGGTATTACTATATGATTAACTGATTGCTACTTAACACTGCTTTGTCCTCCCAGAGGAGGGGATCTAATTTAGTATCAACACATATTCTGACTCTTTCATTACCCAGAAGTTTATTGCAAATCCTAGTAGAAAAATAAAATACGGAGGAGCTGCCTCCTGCCTCTGGAGGTATAGAAACTGGAGTGGACCAAACCGTGTGCCTTCCTGCCCAAGATGAATGATTCTGACCTTGGGGAAAGAATCTAGAACATGCCAAGAATGCCATATGACCTGACTAAAGACTTCTAAAAACTATGGGAAGAGATGGGAAAAATCTCAGGGCAGGAAACCTGGATGTCCAATGAATGACATGGTAGTTATGTGCACCAACCTGACAGAGGCAGAGACTATGCACATGCTGGAAGATGCCTTCCTCAACTGCAAGAAGATGGACAAGAACTGGCAAGAGCTGCTAAGTGAGACCAAGGCAAGCAATAGGCACCACAGTCCACACATATTGCCATTCATCACACACAGAAATCACAAGGACGGAGCCACTTACAGAACTGGTTTCTCAATAAAATTATTTTCATACACACAGTATAATTCCACACATGGTAATTTATTATTTTGTGGGAGAAAAAAAAAAAACACTTGGCTACATAGAAATAGTATGAGCTTTAGTAGTAACTGACTTTTCATTATTAATTGTATGACCTTACCTTATATGTAGTAGGTATAGATGGTAGGCACCCAAGCATAGTTTACATCAGGTACAACAATTGATATTGCCACAGAAGTAAAACATTTCACTGATTATCAACCTCACACAGAGGTAATACTAAAGGATCTCCAGCTATATTATACGTCTTTGGTCCTATTTTTCTATTTATAGTGAGTTTTGCAGGACAGTTCAAAGTCAGTTGTCATTAGACATTATCCTTCATGACCATATGTTGTTGCATATTTCCACTATATTTATCTATTGGAGCAGTTTTCACGAATATAGTTGGATTTGTGTATTGATTCCTACTATTATCAGGATATACACTTGATTCTACATTAACGAAAAATGACTTTACAGTTTAATTTGTAGTAAAATTATATTTGAAATAAATTTAACATTCTTCTCACACTTCTTTGAATTATCAGGTATAATACAGGGATAGTCTGATTATCTAGACACATACACAATAGCAAATATAGTACCATGTATAGAATAATTCATTTCAGTAACAGCTGCAATGATCTTTTTCATAATTTCAGAAGACTTTGCTTCAATATGAGAAGTTTTCAAGTGTAAGCCTAGAATGACTTCACTGTGGTCTCCACCTTACCCACCCCAATGCACACACACTTAGAATATCTACTATGTGAAAGTTTAAATAAGAAAGGAATTGAACTCCTATAACTACATTCAAGCCACCTCCATAACCATTATGATTTTCTCAACAGGTGAGATATTAGTAAAATGATCGTGCAAATTTTGTCAAACTTAATTTATAGATTAAAACCAGACATACCAACTTAGCCATACACAACTATGTGAGAATGTGATACCAAAATATTACAGCCAAGAAAATATTAGAAGGGACAATCTCCACATAACCATTTATACACTTAACTATGAAAATTAATTGTAATTAATTTTAACTGCTAAGAATAACCAACTGTGTGCACGTCATATACAATGTTCTAACATAAAATGAATTTATGGAAAAAAATAGACATAACTTTATGGCATACTCTTTTCCATTATGATTTCAAAATGCAACATCCCATGCAATAGATGAACTCTGACATTTTCTGGATTGCCTCTTAATAAGTGTATTTTTAATTGGCTCTCTGCTCCTCTACATTATTTCACTTACAGTTAACAACTCCCTTAACTCATATGAGCACCATAGTCGACCAAGAAGTAGAAAGAGTATGAACAATTACACCAGCTATTTTAATTCTAATTGCTTTAACATCTTTACAAATCTTATGTGAGAGATGAAATAACCCATCTTTAATTGTAAAACCTATAGGTCATCAATGATACTGAAGCTATGACTGCAGATTATGAATGTTTAAATTTTAACTCATAGTTTGCACAACAGATTAAAATCAGGAGAATTATGACTACATGAAGCTGACAACTATTACCAAAATAAATATTAATTCACACTATTTTCATCTGGTAAAGCTATTACACTAATAGACTGCACCATCATTAGGCTTAAAAAACAATTCCAGGGCACCATAATCAAACAACCTTAACATCTACACCAGGTTGATATTATAGGCAATACTCAAAAATTAGTGAATCAAACCATGACTTCATGCCTGTTATACTTGAATTAGTTCCATTAAAACATCTGTAAAACTGCTTAGTATATATACTATCCTATTGTTGGAAGCTATTATAGAATTAAGTTTTTAAGTTAAAAAATGAGAACATAAAGTTCTTCATAAGAATTGCCATATAAGCAGGTAAACATATGAACAGGTTTCATTACCATTATCTCAATAATCTTAACACTATTTCAATTAAAAATATAAATATATTTACAGTCAAAGCCCCTAACCAAAAAACATTAAAATGAATATGAACTTCCTTGAGAAAAAATAGTAAGTGAAAATCAATTCACCTCTTTCATTGCTACTACATAGGGCATACCGCTATACACATATAATAAAATACACAGTATATCTTTAGTTAGAATACATTTTACATCATACACTAACACATAGGTATATGTAAGTAATCTCTGAATTAGGACTATGTAAAAAGGAAAGAAAATAATATGTTCACTTAATCAAATAATGAGAGTTTATTTCTTCATAACCACAGGAGTGCCCAAATTACTGACAGGAACATGACTGTTTACCTTGTTGTCTTATCTGCACCTGCCATAATGCTGGGATGACAAAGTAGAAATTCAAAGATTTTTTTTTTTTTAACTTGTATGGGAGGCAGATTAATGACACCCAAGTTTTCCATGCCCTAATCCCCAGAACCTGTGAATGTTACCTTACACAGAAAAAGGCAAACTTTATACTTTTCAGATATGATTAAAGATCTTGAGGCAGGGGAGTTATCTTGGATTGCCCATTTGGACGCAACATAAATCATAGGAGTCCTTAAGGGCAGAGGTAGAAGTGTCCAAGATAGAAAGATACAAAGAGAGTGTTGAGTGATGTGATACACAGTGAGAGATGCTCCAAGACTGGCTTTGAGATAAGAGGCCACAAGTCAAAGAATGCAGGTAGCATCCAGAAGAAGGAAAAGAAAGAAAACAGGTTCCCCTAGAGCCTTGAGAAGGAAGGTGCCCTACTGTTGCCTTGATATCCATCCTGTAAAGTCCATTTTGTATGTGACTTCCAAAACTAAGGTAATAATTTTTTGTAGTTTTAATTCTTTATGTTGTGATAATTATAGTGTCACTAGGAAGTTAGCAGAATTTTTTTGGATTTTTCTAAAGTGAGATCTAGAAAATGAAATGTCTTAATTTGGTGCACAGTTGAAGAAAGATTAATGACAGGTCATTTTTTGATATGTGTGTGTGTGTGTGTGTGTGTGTGTGTGTGCGTGTGTGCAACTAGTACAACTATCATTTGGAAGATAACATTTAAAATTACCCAAAGGAATGTTTAGGAATTTTATAGGAAGGTCAGGTATTACAGATACAATATACCACAATATAAAGGCTCAGATAATGGTAGTGCTTGGAAAATAAAAGTCATGTACTTTTACTTGGCAAAGACCTCAACATCCAGCCATGACAGAGTGACTGCACGAACACTATAAAACTGGACAAAACGTGCTACAACTATTTTAAAACATTGAAAAAGCAGAGAACATGGATGTATGTTCCTTGAATTAAAAAAGGGAACGCAGGAATTAAGGCCTTCTTGCCCTGCTTCATTGGGGAACATTCCCCCTACTGTGGTAGAAGTTGTAAAAGCTCAAGGACAGGAAAATACTTCCTAAGCAGAAAGTTAAAAGAGACCTCCACAATTCCAATGAAAAATAACAGCAACAAAATCTTTTGAGGACCAAAAGAATCAGCCAGAATTTCAACTGCTTCCCAGAATATAATGATTTTTAATGGAAACAATTCAAAATTTCTATAAAATTTACCTTATGGTAAATAAGGTAGATTACACACACACACACACACACACACACACACACACACACACACACATTAAATATATATATAGAGAGAGAGAGTAGGAAAATTTGATTCATAATCAAAAGAAAGAATCAGGTGACAGAAATCAATCTCTGTATGATTCCATAGTTAAATTTGGCAGGAAAAAAATTAAAGCTCATTACAAATATGCTGTAGAATTTATAGGAAGACATTGTCATAAAGAGTGAGAAGAGAATCTCAGTCAGGAAATGAAAACTAAAACTAATTCTAGAATGGAGAATTTCTATATCTGTGATAGAAAATTCTCTATAGAACAAGATACAGAATTTGAACTTTGCAACATGTCAGTGCAACTAGTCTGAAGAGACAATGTTTTTAAAAGGAGCTTATATCACCTGTGGGACAATATTAAGCAGTTGTGATGTGTGCAACTACAGCCAGAAGAAAGGGGGTATTATATGACCTATATTGGAATTTTACAGGTATTCTGACTGCAATTGAATTAAATCATTAAAAATTATAGGCAGGCACAGTGGTGCACATCTATAATCCCAGCAACTCAAAAGGTTAAGGCAGGAGGAACACAAGTTGAAAGCCAGCTTCAACAAGTTAGCAGATCCTCAGCAACTTAGTGAAGCCCTGTCTCAAAAAATAAGGACTGGGTAGAGTACTTGCCTTGCAAGTACAAGGCCCTGGGTTCAATCACCTGCACCCCCCAAAAAAAATAACAACAACAACACACACACACACACACACACACACACACACAAATGAACTGGGAATGTAGCTCAGTGGTGAAGTTCCCCTGGGTTCAATACCCAATACTAAAACAAAGCAAAATTATATATAGATAACCTCAAATATTTTTAAAAAATATGAAAGATCATTCTGCCAAGAAACTCACATGTTAAAGAACAAGGAAAAAATTAAGTAAAACTATAACACATTCAATTTTCAGGGAATATAGTAGACAACTAATTGCTTTAAAAAAACCTGTATTTAGAAATATTAAATGGTAAAATGTCAACAGTAGCTACCTTCAGAAAATAAAGAGTAATTTAAATATGAAGTATATAGAACAAAAATGAAAGATAAGAATGCAATCTAACTGGGCAAGGTAATGCAGGCCTGTAATTCCAGAGGCTCAGGAGGCTGAGGCAGAAGGATCGGGAGTTCAAAGCCAGCCTCAGCAAAACCGAGGTGCTAAGCAACTCAGCAAAACCCTGTCTCTAAATAAAATATGAAACAGGGCTAGGAATGTGGCTCAATGGTCAAGTGCCTGAGTTCAATTCCTAGTATGAAAAAAGAATATTATCTATATTATAGAAACAATAATGAACACTAAAAGACATTCTTTGAAATGATCAATAAAATAGATAAAACTGATAAAAAAAAAACACACAAATTACCCACAACACCAGAAATTAAAAAGGATGTCACTGCAGATGTTATGGGTACAACTTAAGAACAGACTGATCACCACTGAGAAGTCCAAATCTGAGAGTCTTTATTAAGCCAGCCAGCTGACTGTCTCACGCAATGCCCCAAAAAATGACTATTGGGAGAACAACCCTAACCATAGGGTTGCAGGTGTTTTATACCACAAATCAGTACATCAATCATAAGTGTCTGTTGCTATGATTCAAAATTACAAACTAACATCATGAGATCTGAAATCATTAGCAGAGGGGGAAGTGGGTCAAACTGAACCAACTAAAGAATGGTTACTAACATCTAAACAATCATTGTTGACATCACTGTTAACATGGTACATTGTGTAGGTACATTGGGTAGGAAACTAGGAATCAAAAAGATAACTATTTTTCATTATACAAGAATTGCCATTTCATCATTTTGTATTCTCAAACAAGTCAGGCTAAGCAACTGTTGATGGGTACAAAGAAGGGGCACTCCCATGGGAGAAGTATTTCCTACATAACATGGAGTCTCAAGGTAAAATGGAGTCTGTTTAGTCATTGTTCATGTAGCCTGGTGTATAACTTTTCTATGAAATCAAATGTCAACCCGTGACACAGAAAGTATAGATATTAAAAGAAATATCCACTTTATATCAATAAATTCAACAAATTCTCTGAAACAAAGAAGTAGATAATCTGGATAAGTAAATTTCCATTGGGGGGGGGGAAGAATTCATCCCTGTAATTTTTAATGCAAAGAAAATCCTAAACTCAGAAATCAAAACTGTAAACTTTATCAAATGTTCAAGTGATAAATAATATTAATATTTTATACATGCTTAGAGAAAATAATGTGGTGTTACGGTTTAGAGATAAGAGACCCCCCAAAAGCTCATCTGTGAGACAATGCAAGAAAACTTAGAGGTGAAATGACTGGGTTGTTAGAACCTTAACCTAATCAATGAATTAATCCCTTCATAGGGATTAACTGGGTGGTTACTGTAGGCAGGTAAGGTGTGGTTGGAGGAAAGCCCTGGGAGAATGCCCTTAAGATTTATATTTTGTCCATGAGAAGAACTCTGCCTCCTGGTTCCATGTTCCCTGCTGATTTCCTCTGCCACACATATCCACCCCGATGTTCTGCCTCATCTCAGACCTGGAGAAGTGCAGTCTCCGTTTATGTACTGAGATCTCTGAAACCATGAACCCCCAAATAAACTTTTCCTCTTAAAATTGTTCTCCTTGGATCTTTGGTCACAGCAGTGAAAAAGTTGACTAAAACATGTGGGAATGTTTCCAACACATTTGATAGGAAACCAAACAATGTAAAAACACTGATACAAAACTTGATAAATACCAGGTGAAGAAAAATGAAAGGTATCCTTTATATCACTACATATTGAACTTGATCAAATGATAAACTCAAAACCTCACAAAATACACACACACACACACATACACATACACGCACATATTCTAGAATACACACTTGTGGTGTACACTAAAAATTGAAGAAAAAATAGTTTTCAGTAAACTAAAAACAGCAAGTAACGCTCCATCTTAAGTTACCATGAAAAACCTACACATTCCCAATATTTCCACATTTTGTACTGTTGGTGTCAACTAGTCCAATAGTCAAGAAATGAAAAAACTAAAGTTATAATTTGCAGAATATACAATTGTGATGCAGAATATCCTAAGGAACCCACAAAATAATTACTAAAACTAAGTTTATTTACAAATTTTAGAGTACAAGTGCAATTTTATGTATACATATGAACCACAAGAAATTGAAAATGAGCACTGAGGTTGTAGCTCAGTGGTAGAGCACTAGCCTCACATGTATGAAGCACGGGGTTCAACCCTCAGCATGACATATGAATAAATAATAAAAGTATCATGTCCATCTGCAACTAAAAATATTTTTTAAAAATTGAAAATGAGTTGAATAAGTACTAGTACAATAACTAAAAATTATCACAAAACAGGGATAAATTTAATGAAAAATATATTTAAATACTGTAACATTCTTGAACTAAGAGATGCACTATTGTTAAGATGCAGTTTCTCTCCAGATTTATCAATTAAAATCAATCATAGATGGATAAAGAAAATGTAATATATATAGATAAATATGCACACATGATAGAATATTACTCAGCTTTAAAGACAAATGAAATTATGACATTTGTCAGTAAATGGATGTAGTTAGAGAATATCATGCTAAGAGAAATAAGCCAAATCCAAAAAACCAAAGGTCAAATATTTTCTGTTATGCAGTACATAATTCACAGTGCCGGGGGTCGGTGGAGTAGGGAAGAATAGTTACTTTATATTAGGTAGAGGGGAGGAGTGAAGGGAGGGCAAGAGGTATGAGGGTAGGAAGGATAGTAGAGTGAAACAGACATTATTACCTCATGTACATATATTACTACATGACTGATGTGATCCTACAGTATGGATAATCAGAAAAATGTGAGATTATACTCCATTGATTGTGATCTTTCAAAATGTATAAATGCATTCTACTGTCATGTACAACTAATTAAAAATTTTTAAATAAATATCAATTGTAACCTGAATTTTTGATTTTTAATTGAAAAACTGATGAGGGAATGGTAGGCAGGAACACAGAGGTCCAAGAAGAGAAAATGTTACTGAAAATCATGGGAACTCAAATCATCCGAATTCAAGATTCACAGTCAATTGATAGTAATCAAGAGCACATGGTATTAGCATGAGGCTATAAGACTAGATTAAGACAAAATAATCCTGTATGTAAGAAATATTTAGGAAGTTAAAGTGATTCAATAAAAAAACTTTTCAACAAAGAGTACTGAAATAGCTGAAAAATATGAACCCGCCTTGTTAACTTGATCAAGCAAAAATAATTCAAGATAGATCAAATATATAAAAGCAAACACCAGGAACACTCCTCTTCAGAACAGTTCTATATGACAGAACTTCCTGTGAAGACAGAGATGTTCTGAATCTGCAGGTTCCATGTGGTAACTACCAGCCACTTGCACCACTGAGTTCTTGAAATGTGGCTAGTGTTACTGAGAAAGGGAATTTTATTTTAGTTGCTACTAAAATATAAACACACATACACACACACACACACACACACACACACAAACACACACACATACATTTGGGTATTACCAAAATTTAAAACTTCAACAAATAACACCATTAATTCAGACTAATTAGAAAAGAGCACAACACATATACCTAATAATGGACTTTATGAGTAATATGTAGTGAACTACAAACCAGAAATAACTCAGAACCATAGGACCCAATGCATAACAGAATTGACTTGAAAAGACATTCCAGGAGATTATAGAAGAATGACCAATAATCACATGGAAAGGTGCTCACCATCATTAATCATAAAAGAAATGCAAACTAAGACTAAATGTCATGCTGTCTAAAGTGCCATTTACCAATGATTGATAGCTGTCAGGCTGGAATGTAAAAAACACTTGAGCACTAGCTCACAACATTAAACAACCAAGCTTAGATGTAGAAAGACCCAAGAAAGCATCACTTCTTCCACATAAAAACTTTAAATATCCTTCAAAATTACACGTTTTTAAATGCCTGAGTGAACTCAGGTTGCACAAATCAATTAAGTGAAATTCAAAATAATATCAAATACCTGCTAACAGGATAAAGAAAGTCCAGACCCATGTCAGCCCTTGGTGGGACAGAGAGCAGGCAACCACCAGCAACTCAGGAAGACAACAGCTCAACTTAAAGAAGTTTAACAGTTTAGAATCCCTTTAAAAAAAAATCTGTCCTTTAAATTTTTTCCTATTTCTTTCAAATATTTTTGAGGTTAAAAGTTAAAAAAATTAAACCTCGTTTGGCTTATAGTGAAGGTAGAAGTAAAATACAGCACGTGACAAAGGTAGAAAGAGGACTTGATATTTGGAAGTGTACTGTTATGTCTTACATTGTTTATGAATTACTAAAATCTTTTGAAGGGAAATCATGGCGATTAAAGATGTACACTGTATAATTAAAAAAGCAATGAAGAACCTGAAAGGGTGAAAGAAAACCAAACTTGATTTATCCAAACAACACAGGACAGAGAGAACTGATGGAACAAACATTAGTCAAACACCAAACTGGCAGAATTAAAAGCAAATATCACAATAATCACACAAATGTAAATAAATCAACCTCAACTACAAGACAGATATGGCAAAACTGGTTGGAAAGGAAGAACCAATTGCTTTAGTGAACTACTGTTGCTCTAGCAATTTACCACAACCATAACTACAGGAAAATAACACATTACCTCACTGTTCTGGAGGTCAGAGGGCTGAGGCATCCACAGGGCAGCGCTCTTTCTGGAGGGCCTGTGGAACAACCCAGGTCCTGGACCTATCCGGTCTCTAGAGGTTGCACACTTTCCTTAGCTGCTGTCCCTATTCCCAGACTTACTTCCATCTTCTCAGTCCTTCTGCTACCCTCGTTCCTTTATAAAATCTCTGGTGATTATATCTGACCCACCTGGATATCCCAGGCTACTTACCCCATCTGTAGATCCTTAAAAAGCACTGTAGAAAGAGCTTTTGATTGGTGCAAGGTAATGTATTCACAGCCACTTGAGATCTTTGTGACATCTTTGAGGTGCCATTTTCTCATCTATCACAACCTACTACAGGTTGTCTACAAGTCAAGAGAAGGACATAACTCAAGGAAGCTAAAAAAATATTGCCTTAAAAATATTCAACAGGAGTTTTAAAATATTATGAACAGACTGGTAAAATACAAGGTATCTATAGTTGAAAAATGCAAGTAAGGTAGTGTCCACAGGGAAGTTTGTTGTTTTAAATGCTATGGTAGAAAAAGAAGGATGGAATGTGGTGATTTATGCTGCCACCTTAAGAAGATAGAAAAAAAGGATCAAAGTCAATCCACAATAAGAAAGGAAGTAATAAAACAGGAACAGAAATCAAGAGAGTACATACAAACAGTAGAGAAAACAAACCACAGTTTAGTTTTGTAAGAGTTTAAAATGATAAACCTTGAGTAAGACAGATTAAAAAATAAAAAAGATAAATTATGAATGTTAGAAATGAACAATTTTGTGCCTCAGAAATAAAATGTATGATCCTGATGAGTAGCTTTACGATAACACATTTTAAAAGGTAAAGGAAATGGACAGATTTTTGCAAACAACTTCTCAAAACTGATACATTGGAAATAAGAATAACTTTTATTATTTTTCATACAAACTGAATTTGTAATTAACATAATTTGACATGCAAAAAATCTTCAGGACCTGGTGGTTTCATTGGTGAAATGTTAAAGAATAAATAAACAATGCCTACCCTACACAAACTCAGAAGAGAGGAGCAACCACACTTGCCAATTCATTCTGTAAGTCAGTGTAACTGCAATATGAAGCCATATATTATAAAATATAAAAACTGCGGACACACAACCCTTGACCACCAATTTTTAAAAAATAGAAAATTGATTACACAATATAACCAAAGGATACAAAATATATAACCACATTAACTGATTTAAAATATTATATATATAACCTAACTATATGTAGAAAATCATTTGATGTGTTAAGTTTGTAGAAGGTCATGAATTTGGATTGAAAACCTCTCTTCAGTTCAGCAGACCAAACCAATATAGCATTTAATTACAGTACAGAGATTTGGTGGCAGGAGATCCTATAGCTAACCAAACTGTAAACAATTTAACAAGTTAAGATATAGCCAGATGACTGGTTGATGGACTAAGTCATAACCAATTAAGTTGTTTTCTATGCTTCACTTTTGTTTTTCAATAAAGACTGTCAGATCACAGTGCTAGTTTGAAATTCTCTAAACTTGTTCTGAGGGTCACTGAATTTGCAAATTACTTTTGTTTTGCTTTATTTTAATTTGTGTTTTGTTTTTCTTTGCACAGATAAACTGTTTGATGTAGTTGGTCTAAGGAAATTTTCCCTTTTAAGAAAAAAAGTCATACCCTTTCAAAATAAAATCTCTCAGAAGACTAAGAATTGAAGTGAAACTTCCTCAGTGCTTATGTGAAAGCCTGTAACTAATGCTATACTTAATGGTGAAATGTTGAAGGCATTCCTTATAAGATAAATAGTGACAAGATGATATTCACTGCCAACAGTTTTATGCAACTTTGTACCAGAGGTTCCAGCTAGTTCAATAAGGCAGGAAAAATAAATCCAAATTAAAATCAAATCCAAAGGGAAGAAATAAATTTTTTGTGTTTGTAGATTACATGGTTGTGTATGTAGAAAATCCCAAAGAATCTAAGAGAAAATAAAACCAAATAAAATTAATTAGAATAATAGCAATACTACAGGACATATAAATATACAAAAATAAATTGTATTTCCATAGGTCAGAAATAATCATTTGGTAAAAAGAAATTTAAACCTACAACTTTCTAAAACATCCAATACACAGGAGAAAATCTAATAACCCCCCCCCAAGAACTCTGTTCTTAACAATATAGAACCTTTCTGAGAGAAATTAAGGAAAATCTAACTCAACAGGGACTCCATATTTATGAGTTGGAAATTCCAATATTTAAATTGATCTTTAAGTCCTAGCAGAATTCTTTTGTAGAAATTGGAAAATTGATTTTAAAATTTTTATAGAAGTTCAAATAACTAACAAAATGGCTTTGAAGAAAAGCAAAGACTTGCTCATATTGCCTACTTTAAGACTTACTCTAAAACTATCATAATCAAAATTAGGTATGGATGACATGCATCAAAGCTCACTATACTGTCCATATAAGATGTGTGTGCATTATTAGATTTTTTTCCTCAGTAATAAAAGGGCAAAAGTTATAAAAGGTAAATTATAAAATGTATGTATATGTGTATATTTAACTGTGTCTGTATCTTGTTTAATTTACATAGTTGACACTCACCTAAATATCCTGAAGTTTATTTTATGATTATTTTATACTTAGGGATAAGAATTGTTATCCACCAAAAGTTATTGTTGAAGTTTATTCATAGAATTGAAAATGCACATCCTCCTCTGGTGCTCCTCCAACGGGTATATTATTAGTAGATAATTATTTCTGCCCAGGACATGTAATCATGGGTACAACCACTAAATTACCAAATTCGACCTTCTTTTAAGTCACAAATCAAAAATGGAACTTCTGGGTCTAAGTTAAGACTTATATTATTTTGTGTGAACCTATTTAAATCTGGCCTAGGTTTCAGAGACTGTATCTTGGATCACAATTTAGTTGTGAGATTTGGGGAAGGGTCAAACATAGGGGACAAATCAAATATTAAAAATTTGTAATCTAAGTAGACTATTCAGAGAATTTAAGTAATCAGCTTTTTGCTTACAGTGTGAAAGGTGTCAAAATGGAAGCTGAAGTTGGAAGAGAAAAGGATAGACTGAAACTTTTGGAATTTGCCTAAAGCCAGTGGTTTTGAGCAGGAGTATAGGAGTATGGCATGAGCATATTTCCCTTTTGAAAAGATCATCCTGATAGTCTTGTGATTGACAAACTGGAAGACCTGGCATTGGAAAAAGTGTAACTTGGTGACAACTACGCATATACAGGCATGTTCTTACATATCAACTAAGCTAGAGGCGTGAGGGAGGGTTTGCAGATGAGCGTGACGACTGTTAGACACTATCAATATGATAATCATCAGGAATTGGAATTTCCAAAGAGAAAAAGGGCAACAAGTGATTTCAGATTTCTGGTTTGGTGGATTTAAGCCATTGTCAGCTTGAGTGAGCCATGATAATCAGTTTAACTATGCTATTTTAATTTTTCATCCTGAAAGTTTCAACAATTACTTAAATGAAGGTCATCCAGGAACAGATGTTCTGTAGGAAAGTGAGAAGGTGGCTGGATTTTTTTAGTAAATATCAGGCTGATCATAGTCTAATTTATTTTTAAATTATCTCCTTTTCATTTACTAGCAAACCCTCATGAAGAGACACATCATCTATTGTCCGCCTTCCATTCCATTATGCTACTAAGACTTCTGTATTTCCCCTTATAATCTAAGTATTCAATTAATGCTAATGCAGGCCGCCATTTTCCTGAAATTCTCTTCTCATCCACCTATTGCTTTCACCTAATTCTCCTCTCTGACAAATATTTCTTGGCCTCTTTCACTGTTGCTAGTCCCTTAGCCCCTATTCAACTTTGATGGTCTTCTTCCTATGTCTCCTTTTTTATTTATAGTCTCCTGCATTTCTGCATCTTCAATGATCAAACTGTATTCACTGTACCAGCAATGTTAGCTTCACCTTAAAATTTCCTGGTTTTTTTTTTGGTACCAGGGATTGAACATGGGGCACTTAAACACTGAGCCACATCCTCAGTCCTATTTTGTACTTTATTTGGAGACAGGGTCTCACTAAGTTGTTTAGCACCTTTCTTTTGCTGAGGCTGATTTTGAACTCGCAATCCTCCTGCCTCAGCCTCCCAAGCCACTGGGAATACAGGCATGCCTAACCATGCCCAGTCTAAAAATTTCTTAGAGATCTGTTGAATCAGAACTCTGAGGGTCAGGCATGGTAACATGAGTTTTTGTAAGTACTACAGGTGATTTCAACTCATTTACCCTCAAGCACAGCATGGCAAGGATGAGTAGGAGAGTATCCCATTTTCCTTGGTTAGGATTCCTAATCCCTGGTCTATACATAAGACAGTTTGCATATGTGCATTTTACTTTCTTTACCTCTCAAATAAATGGATTCACTTACATAAGCTTTAGGAAAGCTACAAATACATTTCTGAAAGTTTTTGGGTAATAAGCCCTGTGCTAAGTGTTTGCATTTGGTAACACATTAAACACCAAAGAAACAAAAACCAAAACCAAAAACCTTTAAGTTGTTTTTTAAACTCCTTATCATTTGTATGCATAAACTGAAGTGGAGAAAGAGTACATCCCCAAATCACAAGGACAATGAATGGGTGCATGATTCAAATGAAAGCTAATGCCAGTGTGCACCCTCTTATCTTTGCACTCCCTCACCTATGTAGCACTCTGCTGTGTGGAAACAGGTAACAGCCAGCAGAGTTTCTGAGGACAGCAAAATGAAATGTTCTATGTAGCATATGCATCACATGTATTTCATATTAGCATCCCAGCCAAGTGAAATAGTCTCATGTTTTGATAGGGCACTGAACTGTTCAGCTCAGAAAATTGGACCATGGATGATGAACAGCACCAGGAGGTTGATTTTCATTATATTTCCCATAGGTAAATGTACTTGGAGGAATTTCTTTGAATAAATATGCCATTCTGCATATTTAAAAAGTACATTTAATCTCTTCTAGTAATTAGCCTGCAGATGTGTATTTCAGGACTGAGTGAGTAAATGAGTTTAAAGAGTTTTGCTAATTTTTGTGCAGAACCAAGGGCAAATCTGTTATTTTCTGAGGTTAAAACATAACAGGTATTGGATCATTTTAGTAACTCAAAAAAAAAAAAAAAGAAAGTTGGATGGATAGTTCATAAGTAAACTTGCAAAAATAAACAGATAATTTCCCCCCATGAGAACATTTCTTTAATGAAAAAAAAATTATACATACACACACACGCACGCACTCATACAATTAGAGGACTGACAGTTCCTTCACAGCCTGTTCCCCTACAATGTTTCCTTCTTGGATAAAAACAGCACTCACTTTTCATAAGCCTGACTTTTAAGACTAATTATCGACATATCACATTTTTCCCTCTGGGTATCTAATCCATTACCAGCATAGAATATCTGCCCAATGTTCAAATCCAACCACTTTTCTATATCTCTACTGCCTCCAGGCAAAAAAGATAAAGAAAATATAATTACAAAATGCCATTTCCATTGTTCAGATTCTGCTCTATTCCCTAATGTGTCCCCATTGAGAATTCCATTATCTTTTAAAGACACAATTCAACAGTTTTCTCCTCTGTGTAACACCTGACAGTAGCATATTCATTCTGTATTGCTGTTGTAACAAATTACCATGAATTTAGAGGCTTAAAATGACATACATTTATTATTTCACAGTTTTTGTAGGTGAGAAGTCCAAAAGAGCCCTAGCTAGGGGCTCTTCTTAGGATATCTTGTGGCTGAATTCAAGGTGCTAAGAGAGTTAGAAGATGTTTAAAATTATCCAAGCAAAATATGATAGTGATTCAAGTTAGTATATTAACAAGGGGATAAAGGAAAGTTGAAGACTGTTTTACAAATGAGTTTAGAACTCTTGGAATTTTGTAGCAAGAATGATTGTACAGGTAAACTAAGCAAGCAAGCAATGTGTTCAGTTTCCAAAGAAATAGGCCTGATTGGACAAGATTCAAGCACATCTTGCTTTACTTAGGGTCTCTTTGTATTTTTCTGGTATGTGTAGTTATATTGTGCAGCCTGGTCATTCTGAACCTCTGAACATTTCTTAAAAAATAGACAAAATGAATGATTATGATACTCAAATAAATGCATTCATTTCCATTTATGGGCTCCCAAGGCATTCTGTTCCTACTATTATCAGATGACTTACAAATAACAGTTGACAAAGGGTTAAGATGGTATTAATCTCTTCTTCCTCATTATATTAGTGAGGTTTCTCCAGAGAAACAGAACCAATAAGATAGATAGATAGAAAATTATAAGGAATTGCTCACTTGATCATGAAATCTGAAAAGCCTGATGATCTGCCATTTGCAATCAGATGACCCAGGAAAGCTGGTGATAAAGTTCCAGGCAGAGTTGAAGGAAAAACAAAAACAAAAACAAACAAACAAACAAACAAAAATACATCCAACTTGGAGACAACAAGATAGAGAACTTTTTTCTTACTCAGTTTTATATTTTATTGAGGCTTCCAAGAGATTGGATGAGACCCACCCACATTAGGTAGGACAAGCTTCTCTATTCAGTTCACCAAATCATATGCTTATCCTTTTTAGAAACACCCTCATGCACACATCCAGAATAACGTCAAGTCTTTTTATTCCTTGATGGTGCCAGGTATGTTGGAGGTACTCAATAAATATTTGTTCGATAAATTTTATTAATAATATCAGTGCCTCAGTCTAGGTTAAAACAAACTAACATAAAACATGAACTTAATGTGGTAGGTCATTCTAGAACTAATCTGGTGTCTAATTTCAAGGCTGCCCAGGTTTCTGCAATGCCCTGCATCTGACAAACATAAAGGTGGATGAAGAGACCAAATTTTTAATTTACCGCATATATTTGGGGGATGAATAAGTAAACCCCCAGTTAAGCAAAGATGCAATATGTGCATGGTGAGCACATATTGAACTTTGTTATTTAGTACCAACACACTTGTCTTGCTGCTTTGTTTTGTGTGAAATGGTAGGATCCTGAAATATAGAGCCCCTTCAAAGGGTTCTGGAATCCCTCACCACTTTTAGTTGAGCTATCATCTAGTTAAAGGGACTCTTGTGAAAATAATCAATCTTGTTCTCCTTTTCCATGCCCCTCCTTCTTTCTTTCTGTTCTCTCTCAATTATGGAGATGATTATTATGGGGTATAATGTCAACAACTTAAACCATAGCAGAAAAATTCAAAGACCATTAGAAACCAGACATTTCCTATTGTCCCAATTTTTACAGTCTAAATACTCCCAGAAAAGTGATTTCCAAGCTATGATAATCCTCTTTAAATAAAACTAGGTTTTGTAGGTTTGATTTATGGTGAAGAAATTGGCATGCATTATGATCCTGAGATTTAGAGACATAATTATAAATGGAATAGATATTCAGAAGCAAAAATAAAGTGGAGAGAGCGGTAAAAATCTATGAACTGAACATTAATATCCTAAATTAATACACTATTATGTAAAGGGAACTGCCAGCCCATTCTGTACAGGGTCCTAAACAATGAGCCCTTGAATCTTCCTATGGATTTTTGGAACAAAACTATTATAATATCCCATAAGGCTATATCAAAATATCTTAGCAACAAAATAGTTCTTGCTTGAACAATATAAAACACTGAATTATATTATACTGAGAAAATAATGCTAATTTTCAAAATGATTTGCCTCTTGAACAATTGCAAGTTTTCCTAAAATATTTACAATTACCATATGATGTGAGAAAGGAAATAAGGCATCTACAAGTTCCTGAAAAGGTACTGAGCTATATGAAAATTTACTTCCCTATAGCCAAATAAAGTTAATATTTTTCATAATTAATAGAAACATAGAACTGATAGAGCTGTAGAGTTAGTAGCAATAAAAGTGATACAAGTCCCACATAATATAGATCCAGAGTTTGAGGCTTGTTACAGTGAGTGTCATTTTCTTGTCTAGAAAAAAATCTACAAAAACACCACAGGAATCTGTTGCTGCATGAAAATTCCAAAGTTTTTCCTCCTGTACTTTAAAAAAATTTTTAAATTTGTTCTAATGTGTATACATGACAGTAGAATGCATTTATACATTTTGATAGAGCATACATAAATGGAGCATAATTTCTAATTTTCTGATTGTATCTATTGTAGGATCACACTGGTCATGCAGTCATATATGTACATGAGGTAATAATGTCGGTTTCACTCTACTATCCTTTCTAACCCCATATCCCTTCCCCTCCTCCTGTACTTTTTAATAACTCAAATGTTAGCTTTTATCTCCTAGTAAAGGGATGACTCTTCTAGCAAAATCCAGAATCAAGACACTGAGGAAATTGAAGACCCAAACCCTGTCTGAATGTAGTATGCTCTCTCTCAGAACAGCAACAGAAAAAATTGCAGCTATTGGTCCATTTGGGGGCTGGATTAAAAAAAAAAAAAACAAAGAAGCCTTGTCAATCACATCCATTATGACCATTAATGTAAACATCTGGTTCAATAACAGATGGAATATATATCCTATGTTTTTGTGCAGCAGAATAAATAAATATATTTAAGAATGGAAAAAGATTGTTCATGATCTTAAGGTAAATGTACTCCCCTCCAAATTTCTTAGCCCTACCAAGGAAGTTATATTCCTGTAATACTTTTGATGGTCTGTCGCCTAATTGAACAAGTTAATGGGAGTCAATAAGCATATTTAAACTATAGTAACATTTAACATGACAGGAGTTCAGAAGCAGATCATGTCTCCATAATTTCTCTCCAAGTCATCCATGATATAATTGAGCGTCTCTGTACATTCATCCCCTTAAAACAATTTAGGTGCTGGTTTATTCCATTCTATTCACCAACTTGGCATCTTATTACTGATTTAAGTTAATTGGTCCTTTCCTACTTTTTCCAAGTCTAGTATATACATCTTTTACCTCCTTTTTCCAATAACTTTTCAGTTATGTAAGAATCTGGGAAAATAAAAATTCTTTAATACTTCTGATGGTAGAAGTTGGAAGAGCATTATAAACCCAAACAACTAAATTTTTAAAGCTATAAGTGTGCTACAGAGGACTGTAGAACCTCGGTGTCCATTCTTACAAATATTAATTAATGACTCATTTTCCATACAGCCTGGTTTTGTTGCTGGTACTTGCCATCCATGCTGCATGAAAGAAGTTTCCTTCTGATGGAGATAAGAGTACCACTCAGTGCAATGCCCCATTACACTGCAAGGTTAATTTTTGACCTTACCTGGGAAGGAGGCCTTCTAGATTGTCTCATAGGCAATGTTTACACTCCTACTTCCAGAAGAAAGACAGAGACTGGTTCAAACTCCTAAAAAGAACTCATATGCATTTATAAAAGATGAATTATGGAAGCCATAATAGAAGGAAAGCAGTATAGATTTTTAGCTCTCTATTCTATTGCATTAAGTGCCAATAATGAACATTTTAAAAAAAAGAAGGACCCATCCAAATCTGGAGGCCTATGTTTATATTGAGGGAGTCTGCAGTACTGGTTACTAGATAAAGTATCAGATTACTGATTTTACAGATATTAGTCACATCTTTAGGCAACTAGCAGTGTTTACTGTCCTTAAGTCTTTTATACATATTAATTTAAATAACACATTACATATAGAATAATTATTCTGATATTAATAATGAAATCCAGAGGCAGAGAGTTTAAGTCACTCATTCAATATTATTCAGATAGTAAATGGAGAATTTTTGATTTTGTAATCAGGTCTGTGCTATAATTCCTCCATACTCCATCTATAGAGGCCAACCCCAGACAACCTCCTTGTTCTCCATAGTTTTATAAAAGGGAACATCAAAAGTTCTCATGGGGGCTGGGAAGATAGCTCAGTTGGTACAGTGCTTGCCTCACAAGCACAAGGCCCTGGTTCAATCCCCAGCACTGCAAAAAAAAAAAAAAAAAGATTTCATGGGCGTCACTTGTGGATGATGCTGACATGGGCATCTATGGCCTTTCTGAAAACCTCTGGGGTGTTTGCATGACTAATATATAACTGATATGTTGCAGCATGATTTCACTGGTTGTAAAATGAAAATCCAGCTAGTAGCTTCCCTTGCCTTTGAGTGCTTCGGCCTCCCAGCCCCTTTCCAGCACACTCTGATAGATCTTCCGTGATCAGGGAAAGACAGGGCTTAATGTGACACAGCCAGGGCCTCCAAAACCCTATTCCTCTACTCTGGCTAGTGTCTGATCTGATTGTCAGTAGGTGTACCATATCAGTTGAAGTAACATCTTAAATATCAGTCTGGATTTAGGGCAAGGTAAGGTTCCTGGAAGGAGTGCTGTGATGGGTGACCATAAGTAATTTCCATCTTCATCTCTCAGGGGATCTCCAAAGAAGACAGCTGTGTCAGAAATAAATCTGCTCTTGAAGAACCTACCATTACGTATTCATTTCTACCAGTACCAAGTATTTACTGTGTCATGAGAACATCATCTGTGAACCAGGGTTGTATCTAGTATCAATCCTCAGTGAACAACTCCCTCAAGAACAACCTGTCCCAGGAGCTAACCCTCCACCCTTCACTGCCACTGAATGACTAGAAAGAATAGCTACTTGATGGTCAGGAAGGATGGGTGGTCAGTGAGATAGATCAGATATGGAGAAACATTGAACTGACATCAATTTATACATCCCAAGTTGATAAAAATTCACTAGATTAGAACATATTATCTTGTAGTTTCAAGACTAAGTTGTTTTCCAGAAGGCAGGTGCAAGACTAATACAAAGAAACTGCATTTGTTTCATGTTGGAGTGTAATTGTTGGCAGTACTTCCCCACTCATATTACAACACATATCAGAGGTAGAAGAAATCATGGATGTGATTTAGCTGGACCTCTGACCCTCTATGGAACTTTTTCTATAGCATTCCTCAAAATGTGACCATCTACCTTCATTAGATAATTCTACAAAGAAGAACTCACAATAGTACAAAGAAATATTAATTTCTAGAGGCACATTAAAAGGCTTTCCTTGAACAGTGCACCGTAATTCACAAAATCCTTTCACCCATATCATTGGGTGATCGCCTCATTATTATAGCCCACGTAGGATTTGGGTCATCATTTAGGACATCTATTCCAATTTTCAGAATGTGGGAAACAGAAAATGTAATCTAGTAAGTGAAGTTATTCTGACCTCTGTAAAGCACATTGAGGAATCTAAGGAGCTCTCTCTCATTATTTTCTTTCTTCAATTTCTCTCTGTTTAATAAAAGAATAGCAAACCTTACCCCTCACCACCAACAATCCACTTAATTGAAGTTTCAATTAAGATTTCTCTCTATTACCAGTCATTATTAGTCTCTGTCCTCTCATTCTTTCTGCATCCTTATCATAATTCATGTTTTAGACATTGCTAATGACAAAAAAGCAATATTTGTCTCCATAGCACGTGTGTCTCCAGTATACATGCACATACACATTTATTCCTCTACCTAACCAAACTGAAGACTATCAGTTCCTAGTGCTGAAATTTTACAAGATAGATATGTGTTTGATTTAAAAGAGGGCTACTGAAAAACTAAAATAATTCTACATATGTCATTGAACCCCAGTGTGAATTCTGATATTTAATCAAATTATTTATTTCTACATTTTTCATAGAAATTAGGTAAGGGATTTGGGTTAGTGAGTAAAGAAAGAAGTAGAGAGAGGTGTGTTTCAGATATTGTTTTTTGGACATGAGATCCAATTTGGGGAATCTTTAAGTTAGTAGAAACAGGAGAAACAAAGAAAGAATCAGAGAGGAACTTAGGAGGGGGAGAATCAAAATATCATGGGCAAATTCTGGAATAAAGCATCTAAATATTGAGGGCAGCAGTCACTGAAAACAATTCCCTAAAGGGGCCAAATTCTAGAATGACAACTAAAGTGTCATAAATAGAGAAGCACACAACCTGAAACATATAGTTGAACATTTCATACAGTATGAGAGTCCTCTCTTATCCGTGGTCAACTGTAACACACTAACACTAAACAGAAAATTTCAGAAATAATCAATTCATAAGTTTGGAATTGCACACTGTTTGAGCCCTGTGTTGAAGTATTTCATCATGCCACTCCATCCCTCCTATAACATAAATCATCCCTTTGTCCAACAAATCCATGCTGTATCTACTACCTTCTGGTTAATCAGACAACTAGTTGCCATCTTGGTTATCAAATCAACTGTCACAGTAGCACAGTGCTTGTATTTAAGTAACCCTTATTTTACTTAATAACAGCCATAAAGTGAAAAATAGTGAAGAAAAAGAGACATTTGGGCATAAAATATGGAAAGAGTAATTCTGGTGTAACATGGCAATTCTGAGAATATATAAGAAAAATACATAGTATATACAGGATTCAGTACTCTCTGGTTTTACACCTTGCAACATATCCTTCATGATGAGGGGGAATAATGAAATTTATTAAATTATTAAATGTTAGAACTAAAACACCAGAAATTTTCAGTAAAATAGATGTCTATGTTTGCAGAGAAAAAAATAAGGAGCACCTTCTATGTAGAGGGGAAGTAATGACTAAATGTATGACTCCATTTATTTCTCCATTATTTATTCATTCATTCATTAGAAATTTCTTGCATACCTACTATGTGCAAAATAGTGCAGGTAATGTCTGAAAAACACTGTGGACCTACAAGGTGCAAATGGAGGTTCTTTTCAGAAAGATCATGAAGAGACTCAGGATGTTCTTTTCAGACCACCTTAAAAGATCTTTGAAAACCAAATGAAATACATTGAATGCCATCTATTAGACATTAGGAAGTCATTACATGTTTCTTTTCTCTGTGTTGGGAAGAGACTCTGTACTTAAACTACTCTTCCTAGAGCCCTGTTTACTAAATTAGACTTTAGGTGAAGATATTTGTGACAAGATCATGTTATTTCCTTCCCAAAATTTAATGTCCCAGTGTTTCAAAGGCAATTCCAGAAAAGTTTTCAGTAAGATGAATGTTACTAAAAGGAACCTATAATTCCCTAAGGAAGCAATACGAATTAGAGAAATATGTGCCTCTGAATTCATCCAATTTGCATTTCATTTTATGGTTTATTTTTTGCAAACAGCTTAGTAAATGATTGCAATTGCAGATGGTTAAATTAATACTATCAGATGGCTTCCATGGCTCATGCTACTGAAAAGGAGAGACTCTGGTTCTTGATAAAAGAGAATCAGAATTAAAAAAAAAAAAACATGAGCTTTGATTATAACTGGTCCTTGGTGGCAATGATCTCAACATAAAGGAACAAAGAATCAATCTCTTGGAAGGTCCAGATTACCCAAAAAGCCCTAAGCCAGATTTCTCTTCAGAAACTAGATAACAGGTATTCTTTTAACTTCCTTTAACAGTCCTGACTGGTATAGGTTTTGGAGTGGGGTAGGTGTGATAAGAAGATAATAAGTCTCAAATCCAGCCAACATCTGCTATTGTGACCAATCATCCCAATTTGCCAAAGGTTGTGCCTCTGACAGCTGGTGTCAGCATTTAGCATTTTTTTTATGAGCGTGAAAATAAAGATTTCCATAAAGAAACATCAGTCATGAATGTGTCAGTAAAAACCAGGCATCAGTATAATCTTTTAAAATCTAGGATGTGCTAGACTGTGATTATGATTTTATTTTTGGAGTTAAGAGTAAGTAAAAGATTAACAAGATGTATATAAATGCTATCTACTAACATTGAATAGTTAAACCTGAATAGGTTAAAGCACCATTTTAGATATGACTTCACATGTTAAGAGAAAAAGTCATTTTTAAATTATTTCCACTGATACAAAAAGCATTTAGAATTGCAAAATAGAGTTATTGTGATAAGCAACAGAAGTAGAGTTTCATTCCAAATCCAAACCAATGCAATTCACATAGGTCGGGGTTCTGGGTTAAGCAGGGGGTTTTGTTTTTCTTTTAATATTTTAAAAATGTTCGAAAGATTCTTAATAGGCCTTTTCTCTTTCTGTATTCTCTCCTGTGCTTAGGGTAATAGAAAATAAAAACACAAAAGCCTCTGTAATCCTAAGGGCACTAAGAAGTGGGGAGAAGTGTGGGGAACTGGAAGAATTGAGCAAGAGCAACTGGTGGAATGTAGATGTGGTTGTTAGGGAGGAAATGGAAAGCTTTCTGGAGAAAGCAATGTTTAAGCTCCAATCTGTAGCACATATAATAATGCAAGTTATTTAGGAGGCATATTACCAAATCTTGGCAACAGATTCATTGACTAAGGGTTTGATATGGAGGGAAATAAATAACTTCTAAATTTTAGTCTTGGGCTCCAAACTGTATCATGGTAGCATTCCTTGGAGATGACAGGTGAGTGCAAGATCATAGTAAGTTTAGATTCAAAATGTAAAAACTAATTGATGCCAATGGCAAAGGGTGTGGTCATTGAGGTAGTCACAAGGTACCTGCAAAAATAGATTTAAGGAGAGGGACTCAGTGGTAGAGCATTTGCCTAGTGTGCATGAAGCTCTGGGTTCCATTCCCAGCACCAAAATACATTTACAAATTGTTTTAAGGGTTGCCCAGAGTTGAGATCTGTTTATCTGGGCAGTAGGGTTTATATAATTTTGAAAATTTTTTTTTAGTTGTTGATGAAACTTTATTTAATTAATTAATTTACTTATATATGGAGCAGAGAATTGAACCTAGTACCTGACATGTGCTAGGCAAGCACTGTACCACTGAGTTACAACCCCAGCCCAGTGGTTTGTTTTCCTGAGAATAGACAGACGGGATATCAAAATGAAGAAATAAATCTAAAGCTTTTTTTCTCACAGAGTAGAGGAAAGGAGATGGTGCTCTTTCATAAGCACAAATACAACCTTGTCTTAAAATGAACTGATGGATAAGACTGAAAATAAGGAACTCAGTATGTTCTGTTCTACTTTCTGAGACCTTGTTACCCAAAGACTTGTTGACTAACAAGCAGCTTTTGCACAGCAGGCAAAGTTCCTCAACATGAAGGATCCAAAGCTACCTCTTACCTACTGAATCAGAATCTGCACCTTATAAGATCTGCAGGAAACTGGAACACATGTTAGTTATGAAGCTCATCCTGGGGCCACACTTAACATTTTACTTTCACTTCTGAGCATGATGGTTAAGAAAAAGTTGGAACCCCCAGAAAACTTTGAAGGGAATACAGTCAGATTGATGAGGAAACTAAAAATATTGCAAAGAATAAGAAATGTTCAACTAAGAGATAGGATAACTCCCATAGAAAAATTTTTTTCTTTTCAAATTCCTATAAGGCTTCATGTAAACTTAATTGTTAAAAATAAGACCATTGAGAAAAACAAAACATGCACACATAAAACAGCAACCAAAAATATGTCTTTAGCTCACTATAAAACAGAGAGACAATATGTATGAGAATATTTAGAGCTGTTCTAAATATTCTCTAACACAAAAGAGGAAGGAGGGAAGAAATCCATTAGCATTTATTTTGTCAGCTAATATGGGGCAAATATTCCACTGCTTTTTTCATGTTCCCCTCTTCACTGGATGTCTGATTTACAATCATTACAGAAGATAAAAAGCAAACAAAACTACTGCAAACAGCAAAAGACAAACCACTGAAAGCCCAGGCTGATGTCATTACCCCTGCTGACTTGATTCCATGGCAATTGGATTTGCCACAGTGAGCTTTTCTTTTCCTTTTTACTGCTGGTGTCTGGGGCTTTGTCTTGAGTGCCCCCGTCCACTCTCCCAATGCTAACCACCACATTCTTTACCCAATTTTCTTCTTTATTTCCTACATGTGAATGCACAGGTTCTCTTCCATTTTATTGGCCTGCAATTGTGAAATCTTTAAGTGGTGACGGGATTTGAGCATGGTTTATGTTGGCCATTATGCCTTGTCTGAGCTAGATACTGTGCAAGGTGTGGGGATGTCTTGCAAGGTCAGGCTTCACAGCTTTGATTAGCTTCAGGCCTCATTTGGTTTTAAGCTGCACAATGAAAGTGCCTTTTTTCTCAGTGATATTTCCTTTTGAAAGAAGATGATTTCCGTATTTCAAACCTCAAAAGTACACTGCATGAAATAATACAGAAAAACGAATCACTGGTTGCAGTTTTATTACCAAGACTCATTACATGAATAATATGAGATTTTATAATACATATGCACAATGGTGTTTACATGAGTTGACCTGTAAGCATGTGAAATTTCTGGGTTACAAATTGCTGTAAATGTCATTAAAGAAGTAATGGTCTTGTAAAATTCAAGAGGAAAATAGAATACTGATTTGTTTTTTCTGTTCCAAATTCATGCTTCTGACTTTGGAGTTAGATGCACACTTCTTTATTTTCCTCCAGTCTGATTGGTTTAATGAAATTCATGAGGGATATTTTGTGGCAATTGAATAGTAAAAGACATCTGAGGAAACACACTATGTGTTAGTCACTTTATTTACTTACTTACTTATTTAATTTTTCAGTAGCTCCCTCATTGCCTATTCACCTGAGAGGATCAAAGTTCTATTTTTTGAGAAAACGAGAAGAGAAGAAGGAAAGCAACTGATATTTAACATCAAGTACTACATGCTGAGAACCTTGAGCACATTTTATTTAATGCTCACAGTGACATTACAATGAAGCAACATTATTACATTTGATAGTTGCCAAATTGAGTCATGGTGATGTGAATTGTCTACTCTGTATTTGGCATGCTGTGCACTTGTAGGATTTGCAATCTATTCAGCAATGCTCTTTTGGAGGAGGTCATCATCTTTATTTCATGGTCAAAAGAAGTGGTTGATGTGAATGGTTAAAGATGTTCATCTTGGACCTATTTGAGTTTCAGTTTCATATCTAAAAGGTTTTGCTGCTTGGCATTGATAACAGTTTGGACAGAGTAGCTTTTATTTTATTTTTTTTTTGTGGGGCCTGTCCCCTGCATTGTAGAGGATTTACAAAAAAACCAACAAATCTATAGACCATTATCCCTCAAGAATATAGATGATAAAAATCTTTAACAAAATATTAGCAAATAGAATTCAGCAACATACAATAAGAATTTTAATGATGACAAAATGGGATCTATTTCTGGCATGTAAAGCTGGTTCAATATTTGATAATCAAAGTAACCCACAAAATCTACATGCTAAATATCGGGTCCCCTCTGGCCGCAGAGAGAGACACGACAAATGTCTGAAGCTTTGGAAGTTTATTGTGCACAGTTCCTTTCCTACGCCTCTCTTACCCCTAGCTTCTGCGTACTCCCAGCTCCCCTTTTCCCAGCTTCTTCCACTCCCGCGTACTCCCTCCTTCCAGCTCAGCTCCAGCCGCTGCTGCTGCTGCCGCCGTCGCCGCCGCCGCCGCCGCTTCCGCTCCGTCCGTTCCGTTTCCCAGCTTCTGCCCCCTACTCTCCCACCCACCAGGCTTATATACACTTCAACCAATCAGGGGAGAGTACACGAGATAAACGCGGACAGCTGCAGGCACAGGATGGGTACACGAGGGGGCATGCTCTAGTCACATCGTTAACTAGCCAATCATTGGAATTCGCTGGTTGTTTACCGTATAGCTGGGCGCTTTTGGCTCAGCATCAGGCGCCATCTTGACCACGCCCAAGGCTGGGGTTCCCGGGAACCCCCACACTAAAATACTACAATCATAAAACCAACTCAATTTATGCAGAAAAACACTTGAAAAATTCAACTCACATTCATGAGAAAAATCCTCAGAAATAAAAGGAATAGAGGGATTTTTTTCAACTTGATAAAGAGTGTATACAAAAAAATTATAGATAAAAATATTAGTAATGGTGAAAAGTGAATATTTTCACCTAAGTTTGGGAACAAGGCAAGGATGTTTGCTCTTACATTCTTTATCAACATAGTGCTAGTAGTTCTAGCCCATGCAGCAAGGCAAGAAAATGAAATAAAAACTCACAGTTTGGAGAGTAAGAAAATCACAAAGTCTATAATACATACATAGAGGTATGCATACCTAAAACAAAAGTCAAACAAAATCCTAGTAGAACTAATAAATGAGTTCAGCAAAGTTGCAGGATAAAAAAAAAATGTTTAGTTTGGCAATTTCTTTAAAAACTGAATTTTTACCTATAATCTGAGAAATTGTACTCCTGAGCATATATCCCAGCAGAAGGAAGAGTATGTTTACATAAAAACCTGTACATGAAGATTTATAGTTGTTTTATTTCCAATAGCCAAATACTGGAAACAAACCCTCATTTCCTTCTGCAGGTGAATTGTAGAACAAACTGCAGAATATCCTTACTAAGGAAAAATACTCAATATATATGATTGAATCATTGATGTGAAAAACAACCTAGATGAATCTCCAAGGATGATTCTGATTTCTTAAAAAAGCAATCCGAAATGCTAATAGTATAGATTCCACTTTTATAATATTTCTTTTTTAGTACTGGGGATTGATCCCAATGGCACTCTTCCACTGAGTTACATTCCCGATTCTTTTAATTTTTATTTTGAGACAGGGTTTTGCTAATTTGCTGAGACTGTCCTCAAACTTGTAATCCTCTTGGCTCAGCCTTCAGAGTTACTGGAATTACAGGCACAAGCCACCACACCCAGCTTATAATATTTTGATATGAGAAGTGTGTAGAAATTTAGAACAAATTAATGGTTTCCAAGATTGAAGGAAGGACAGAGGCTAGAAAGAAGTAGTTGCACAGCCTGAATAAAAGCAGAACATGAGGGATCCTTGATTGAAAGAAATATCCGGGAAATAACCATATCAAGAGCAACATCCTGCTGGTGATATTATACACCAACCTGTAGATGAAGATTTTTCTGAACATGTTATCACTTGGGGAAACTGGTAGAGTGTGCACAGGATTGTTTTGTATTGTTTCTTCCAATTGAATTTGAATCTAAGATAGTTTCAAACTAATACAAATGTTAAAATATTGATAGATAAAATGTACCTGAATGCATCTGTCATCTGTTAGCCCTATCATTTATCTAATGTTTTTCTTGATGTAATGTCTCATTATAAAAGTGTCAGTTTTACCTGAATATTTAATAAATTATAAGGAACATTAAATAAAATACCATAAATAGTCTAATTAATATTACCCAAGAAATTATTTCAACAGTGAAAAAAGGATTTAAGAATTACAGAAAATATAAGAACATATTGAAAAATTAGTACTAATGAAGTTCATCAATATATATTTTGAAATTATGATATTAACATGTTATAGCAGTGAGACAGGAAAAGAAAAATCAATCAAACAAAAATTAAAAATTGAGTTTTGTGAGTGTTTAGATACAGAGATATAAATTAATAATATAAGTGTCTCTCAATAAAGGAATAGAGTAAGTTGATAATATTAGAAAATATAAAAAGATCCTGTAGTTCACACTACACTTATAAGTAAATTTCAGACAAATTAATGTAAAAATATAGGGCAGAAAACTAGAAACAGAAATAGATAACGACTTTCTATAATTTGGCTTCAGGGAGGGCCTTCCTACAATTTTTACTTATTTAACTTGAGTTGATAATAGTTAACATTATTGATGATTTTAAAAGGATATATGGTAAAAAGTTTCTTTTCCTCTTGTACTCACCCCAACTATCCTCCATGTAAGAAACTAAGCTAATGATTTTCTGTATGACATTCTAAATGTATCATATGCAAACATAAGCAAGATATGCCCTTGAATTTCCCATTTTTATATAAATAGATGCATACTATTCATAATGTTTTGAACTTTTTTTTTTCACTTAACAGTCTCAGGAATAACAATAGTTAACACACAACACTGACCTCTGTGTCCTATTCTAATCACTTTTCAAATCTCTTTTGTTATTAAAAATGTACAATGTATATCCTTATAGTATTTCTTTTGCACTGGTGTGAAATGCAGAATAAGTTTTCTAGAAGTAGAATATCTGGGCAAAAATTATTAGTATTTATAATTTAGACAGATATTTGCCCAACCACTTTCAATTTGGAATTGCAACAATATATAGACATATCAGTAATAGAAAGAAAAAAGTGGTTGAACAAATATAAAACAAATTACTATTAGACCTGTTTTGTTTCGTAATACTTGGATAAAGATGGATATTTCTCAGAATTACCTGTTGTGTGTTGTGTTCCATTGAGGTAAGATTTATAAAGGATCAATTTGTTCCTTTCCTATATATTTTGCCTATCTAATCTACCTCTGCAACTTTTCCTACTCATTCCCTCTATTTCCAGTTTTTAAAGCATGTTTTGCACTTTTAATTATTTTTACTTCAGTCTCTTTTTTTCAAGGCAGAAGAAAGAACATTCTGAAATCAATTCTCATTCCTAGCTTTACAAAAACCATGTTGAGAAGATGGGTTTACCAAGACTCCACGGACCCTTCTGAGTGAAATAAGGAGTAAGTGGTCCTTTCAGTCCTTAAGAGGAGAAGCCACAGTGGTATTCAAATGGCAGGAGAAGACTGGCATGACCATTGGTGGCAGGTCTTCTATAAAGTGGCAAGATCTCAGAGGTAAAATAGACACACAATGATCAAGGGGGAGGAGTACCTAAGCTGCAGGAGATGGGTCCTCCTCAAAGCACCCTGTGACACAAATGCAGTTCAGAAAGGTTCCAGCCAGCAGTGCTAAAGACACCCACAGTGGAAGAGCAACCACCTCAAGAGTTTCCAGTGACAACGGTTAACCACCAAATGGGAATTCTGCAAAGTTTTGTGACACCGTTCGATCACGAGGAATTTTCAGATATTGTGAGAACATCAGATCTCCATCATGGTGAAGAGCTAATTTCTATTTCTTCAGCAGAATGTGCGTGTTATGGGGAGGGCTCTAAACAATACTTAAGGCTTTTAATGGAAAGTTATTTCATCACTAAATGGTGAAAAATTCACTCAAAGCCGAGGTTACTGCTCTTCCTCCTCTTCCGACAAGTGATTTCTAAGAGTCTGGCAAACAGAGACATTTCTTTAACTAGTGTCAATTCATTATTAGATTGCTGAAAAAAGTCAAAAGGGAAGAGCTCTGTGTGGAAATTATGGTTAGTGGTTGCTGATTTAAATGAATGACACTTAAGAATCCCATTACCTGATTCTGAAATCCCTCCTTTATACTTACAGATTCAAGTTGTGTTTGCACTGAACACACAAACTTTGTCCTCAGGGGACAGTTACAAAGTTAAGATGTTTATTTGCTGTAGGATATTGTTCCTTTATTACCCAAAGAACGTATGCACCAAACTTCTAAAGATTTTCTTGAAAATGTGAGGACAAATACTGAATGTGTAGATATTGAACCATTTCTCTCAACCTCTCAGCAGTTAATGTGATTATGAAACCCCAGGACAGGTTCCAGGAAAATCCATATGAGTTTTGTTTTCATCAACCAAGAGACAGTTGAGGTAGATGATTCATCTCCTCTTAGTTTAGTGCCTTAGGTCTGTCTTTAAAAAGGCATACCATCTAGTGAAATTGAAATTACTTTTGTCCTATTCTATCTTGGTTCAATTTCATCTGTAACTGCTTTGAGATATCTGGTGAAAAAACAAGTATTTATTTCTTGAAAAATTCTGTGAAGGGAATATTTATTTTTGGTTGGTAACAAAGACATAAAGTATCTAAACCTCCATAAAAAGCAGAATTTTGTTTTGTTTCAGGATGTTCATTGAGAAAATATGTATTTTTCTAAAATGCAAATAAAAAGTACGCTGATCCTTAAAGAAATCAGTACAGTAACAGTCAAGTAACTTCCTTGATGATCTTTATTCAACAACAAGAAATACTGTTTTCAAGATTGATTTCTGATCCTTTTCTCTTTTTGCATTAATTCTGTTCTTGAATCTTCTTGTGGTAGCACTACAGAGATGATAGATCAGAGCAAACATGGAAAATGCTGTTGGTATCCCACCCGGAGCCTGTCAACCTGGCTAATTCATGCATCTGCCAGCTGTTTCAGTATTTTTGCTTGGGGCTCATAACTGTCACCTGGAGCACTTTCCATGGAATATAGGCTCCACCTTGCCAGAGAGTCATCCCATAGTTAAAGAGGACTTGTCTGAGGACATAAAACACCAAATCTCTCACATCAAGTGGGAGCACCTGACCCAGAGGTCCCAATAAATCAGGGCATTATAGACTATTTGGGACAATTGCTTGCTCAAATCTTTTCCCTTCACTCTCCTGCTTTCCTCATTTCCTTACCTATATTCCCTAAAAGGGTACTCCTTTAATGAATTCTTGGCAACCCATCTCCTTCTCAAACTGTTTCTAGGGAACCAGAGTTTGGTATATCTTCCAAATCATTAGGTATTTCAATAATAAGGTGGAGAAATACATTTTTGCTAGAGGATTCACATATGCATGAATTTGGAAACAACAACAATAAAATTGTAAAAGCCTAAAGCAACCATGTTAATGAAAGAACAAGATGGAACATACAATGTCAAGTGGAAGGAAGGCAGGAAGTGGGGTCCTGGTGAGAGACTAGACTGTAAGATGGGTTTCTCCAGCTTCTAAGGGTGATTTATGCCTCATTCCCTTTAAATGACCACAGGGACTTGTGCTGGAGCCCTGAGTTGGAAGGAATCCAAGTGTACTATATCAAGACTAAATTCTCCCTTCTCTGTGAATCCCTGGGCTTTGTCTTCTTTTGTGTGTGGGTTTCAGTGAGTAACTGCAGCAGTCACAGGTATTACAGGATGACATTATGATGCCCTAAGGTTTAAAGAGTCTTTTGCTTTCTTTGACTTGCACAACTCAAAACCAACAAATCTCTTTCTCTCACCATTTGCCCAGATTATTTTACTTGCTAGAACTTGCTAGTAACATGCACCCACTAGACCATGATTCCAGTCAGTCCACGCTGCTCAATTACATATAAGACAGGAGGTTATTGCTCAAAATGTAAATAGTAAGATCTATAAGAGTTAAGACACCCTCTGACTCTTATTGGACAATCTCCTAAATATCTTGCACTTGCAAGTTATCTGCAATGTGCTCTGCTCACTAAGATAGTGTGTATGCTACTTACATTCACTTCTAAAATCTCTTCTTGTGACCTCTCTGTGGAACCTGAATAAGCCATAATAAGAGAAACTGACCTATAACTTTGTCTTCATGTCTGAGCAACAACTTCCCGTCCAGTGCGAGAGAAGACAAGAAAATTCCATGAATTATAGATTACACCAAACTCCAAAGATTATATTTCACCTGCTTCCTGACATTGGGAATTGAGAGTAAGAAATATTATCTGTGTGTCAGCATAGTCGCACTGAAGTCTTTACAATCTTGTCCCAAAGGCAGATCTACTCCATAGAGATGTTTAGGGAAAACAGGGCCAGATATGACCCATTTTTCAGCAAATCATCCTTTTTTAAAAAATTATTTATTTATTTTGTTATTTTTTACAGACTACATTTTGATTCATTGTCAAATCAGCACATCATTTCATTTCTATGGTTGTACATGACATAGAGTCATACCATTCATGTAATCATACAGGTACATAGGGTAATGATGTCTGTCTCATTCCATGATTTTTCATACCCCCTCCCTCTCATTTCCTTCTATATAAACTAAAGTTCCTCCATTCTTCTCTCACTCCCCACTCCCCCCACTCCCATTATATATCATCATTCACTTATCAGGGAAAACATTTGGCCTTTGGTTTTTTGGGATTGACTTATTTCACTTAGCATGATATTCTCTCCAAGTCCATCCATTTATTTGCACATGCCATAATATTATTCTTCTTTATGGCTGAATAATATTCCATTGTGTGTATATACCACAGTTTCTTTATCAATTCATCTGCTGAAGGGCATCTAGGTTGGTTCCGCAATCTAGCTATTGTGAATTGAGCTGCTATAAACACAGATGTGGCTGCATAGTGGGAGAAAATTTTTTCCACATGCACTTCAGATAGAGCACTTATCTCCAAAATTTATAAAAAAACTTACAAAACTTTACACCAAAAATACAAAGAACCCAATCGATAAATGGGTCAAGGAACTGGACAGACAACTTTACAGAAGAAGACATACAGGCAATTAATAAATATATGAAAAAGTGTTCAACATCTCTAGTAATTAGAGAAATGCAAATTAAAACAACTCTAAGACTTCATCTTACTCCAATTAGAATGGCTATTATCAAGAACACTAATAATAATAGATGTTGGCATGGATGTGGGGAATAAAGCACACTTTTACATTGCTGGTGGAGTTGCAAATTGGTTCAGTCACTCTGGAAAGCAGTGTGGAGGATCTTCAGAAAACTTGGAATGGAACCACCTTTTGACCCAGTTATCCCACTCCTCAGTTTATACCCAAAGGACTTAAAATTAGCATACTACAGTAGCAAATCATCCTTTAGAATCTGGTACAGGGAAAGATGCAGAATTCAGTGCTGAGTTGTGGGAACTCACCCATATTTCTAATTTCTAACTTTATAATCTGGCAGGTTTGTTATAGTACATTTGTCTAATTACAGTAATACATAAAAAAACAGAAAAAGTACAAAATATAGCACATCATAAAGGAAGGAAAATCCATAATAATAATGACAACACTCAAAATAGTGACTGTTTATATTGACAAATTAAGACATTTTGATGTAGCTGATTCAATGCACTCACTTTTGCAGGACTTCTTTGTTGCAGGAGACAATGTGAGGAAGGGCTCTTGGTGGAATTATCTCATTTACACCTCTCAAAAATGATTCCCTTAACATACAAGTCATGTGTGTCATAAGGTAGTGCCACATAGATGCATGGTGTACCTACCCTCATTCCAACTGATTAAGCAGAGGGATGGAAAGGAAACAGGACTAGCATAAACGAGCCTGCTTTGTTGTAGTTCTTTAAACTGCAGCATTTCCTGGAGACAATGTGGTACTTGGTTATGATATTCTAAATGCTATCAATTTGATACATGTATCCTGAGAAGCAACATGTTTAAATAGAAATGAGTACTTGGACTTAAATTTTCATTTGGGGTGTGCATGTACATGCATAAGCACACACATTTACCCAACCATATGTACATGTCTGGCTATATTGTTCATAATAGCAAAATATTCCAAACAGCCTAAGTGGCAATTAACTGGGGATCAATTCAACACATTTATTGTAAAACCATACAAAGGAATTCTGGGTAACAAATGAAAATAATCATACATATGTATTTGTGTCTGAGTGCATAAAAATTTGCAAAATGCTGAATTATATTATGCTATGGTTGTAGTTTGCCCTTCCATTTTTCCACTTAACTATGAATTTTAATATATTTGTATATATGCATAATATATGTACATATTTGAAAATATATGCAATATTGAAAGCTCAGATTTAAAGAAAATAAACAGGGACTAAATGAAAATACTTAAACCCAACAAAAGAGGCTTTCATTAAGAAACACGAAACAAATTTTGAATAAAGTTGGATAATGCTCATGGATTTTAAAAAATTAAACTTGACAAAAAGTAAATTATCTATAAAGTGATCTTGCAATTCTCTGTCATATAATCTCTCCAAAAAAAAAAAAAATCCAAAATGAGTAGGCTTTGGAATTTAACAAAATCAGTTGAAAATTTTCCTTTAAAATCTTAAAATAACATAAACATTTAACATAAATATTTAATCTTTGTTCCTCAGCAATAGTGAATGTAACTTTTAATGAAATGCATACAGAATAGTCATAAATGTGAGCAAATATGAAGCCACACATGCAGATTCAGTGTATTTTGACACAGAAATAATGGAGATAGTATTCTCTGACAATTCAGAACTGGGACAAGAATGTAATAACAAAACAATATTAAAATTTTCCTAGCACAATGAAAAGTTAAAAAAAATCTTTCTGAAACAATTTAAGAGAAAACCCGAACTCAAATTTTCAAATCCACAAAAATATTAATCATAACAGCTATTCACATCAGAAACTATGAGATAAACATCTAAAGTTTTAATTGAAGACAGGAAAAAAGAAAATAACCAACAGCCAAGGGAAAGCAGAATACTGAATTTAATGAAGATAAAAGGAGGATGCAATCAATTAGAAGTAACATAAACAGGAAAACCAATAAATTAGTCAAACACTGAATCCTTGAGCAAAGCAATAAACTAAATATTGCAGGAGTAGAAAGCAGAGATACATAAATTAATAAATGAGGGAAGGGAAATCACTATAAATGGAGAAAAGTAAAAAATTGATAAGATACTATTTTTTGACTCTGCAAAAGAAGTTGAAAATCTAGGGGAAAAAAAGAAATATTTCTAGAAATTCTCACTAAAGTTAATTGACTCCAACACAAACAGAATATGTATGGGGAATTTGATATGGAAAGACATACTTGTGAGAATGCTACCTCCACCTCCCAAATCAACAAATCCAGATATTTCTTATTTCATTGCAGTTAAATAAGTAAAAGAAAGTAGGCATAGGAAAATGAGAAATATAATCTCAATTGTCACTATTTGCCACTGATACTAGTGTGAACTTCAAAAATGAAAGATTGAACTGATAAAAGCAATTATAATAAGGACATCAGACATAAAATTTAAGTAATTAATTTATTAATTTGTTCGTTCTTTGGTGCTGGGCTTGTACATGCTGGGCAGGCACTCTACTATTCAGCTATACCCCTATCACCAAAGCATAAAATTTAGATTCATTAATCAATAGCTTTCCTATGAAGAATGGAAAAAAAGTTAAAGTACATCTTCATAAACTTAACAAAACTCACTGATGATAAGAAATAATTTTCTGGGTGCAGTGGCACATGCCTGTAATCCCAGAGGCTCAGGAGGCTGAGAAAGGAGGATAGAGAGTTCAAAGCCAAACTCAGCAACTTAGCAAGGTGCTAAGCATTCAGTGAGACCCTGTCCCTAAATAAAATACATAAAAGAGCTGGGGATGTGACTCAGTTGTTGAGTGTCCCTAAATTCAATCCCCAGTACCAAGAAAAAGGAAAGAAAGAATTTAAAACATTTTTGAAAATCTAAAAGGAAGACTTAAAAGTATGGAAAATAATAATGTCATCTGCAAAAAGAAGAATCATATTTTTTCAAATATCCATTCTTCCCAGGTTTATGGTATCCTGGTAACAAGACTTGATTTCTTAACTAGACAAATATGAGTTAGTTTCATGCATAAAAATAAATTAGAAAAAATCCAAAAAGATAGTTAAAGAAAGGGGTAGCCTATTTGATGTTAAGTGCATAATAAAACTATTAAAAATAAAAAAAGCATGGCATAATCACAAAAAGACATGCATTTGTGGAAGAAATACATCTGAATTGGTGCAAAATGTTGCTATGAGACACACAAATTTACATAAATTGGGAAATGATTAATTATACAACAAATATGATCATTTGTGTATAGTAATTCAAAGAAAATGAATTATGCATACTTTACATCTTACACTAAAGTAAAGTAAAATGAATCAAAGATGTAACTATCTTTAAAAAATTCTAAGGGTATTTGAAGGAAAATGTATGTACAGGTAAAACTATTTAATAATAAAAAACTGGGCAAACCCTACCTTATGGTGATGGAAAACCCAGAGTCTTAAAAAAAATGCTAAATCTTATTATATTAAAATATTCATAAATTTAATAAAGAAAAAATTTAAAATATAAGTGATCAATTCCAAAACATTTTACAAATTATATTGTAAAGAATTTATTGTCTAATAATGATAAATATTTCCACTAATCAATAAAAAAATGAAAAACTAAGTGAAAAATGGACAAAAGTTAAAGTTTTACTTCAAGCAAAATTTAAATTGCTTCATCTCATTAATAATACAAGAAGAACAAAGACCATACTTAGGACTGGCAAGAAGAAACCCCCAATTGCCAAGTATGGAACTATTAGAACAAAATTAATAATGGAGAGAATGAATTATTAACAATAAAATACTATAAGATTTCATGGATCCAAAGTCCCATAAATAAATAAGTCCATCCATCAATAAGCAATAAATTAACATATTGGCCGGGGCACCTCTTCCTTCCCATAGAATTCCATGGAATCAATATAGAAGGAATAATGAAAATATAAAATCATCACCTATTTTTATTAATAGATGCCAAAATTAGTGGATGAGTGGAAGATAAAAAAAGATTTGCATAACCTCAAATTATTTCTCAGAAGATACTCAATTACAAAGAGAAAATTGCAACCACATGAAAAACTGTCAGGTACCCTCCAAACTGGATCAAATTTGGTCATTGGTAATAAATCAAATCCACATCCTAATCCCTGTAATACTGTAAAATAAAGGACAGGCCTTTACTTTTGTGGTATTCCTACCACAGAATCAAGTAATGAAGAAACATTAGGCAAGCTTAAAGTAGAGATGTTATACAAAAGAACAGGTCAGCAGTCTCTTTAAAATTGTCAAAGTTACAAAGGTGGGGGACAATCTGTAGAGCTCTTCTAGATTAAAAGAATCTAAGGAACCATGAAAACTCAAGGAATGTATGTTAAAAGACATTTGTAAAATAATTGGTGAAATGAGAATATGTGTGTAAGTTATAGTTTTGTATCCATGTTGATTTCATGGTATTGGTTAATGTCCTATGTTAGGTAAAATGTTGATATTGGAGGGACATTGGTGATGAGAATTCCCAGTAATTTTTGCAACAGTTTTTGTAAATCCTTTTCAAATAAAAAGTTAAGTTTATTAAAAATACCAGGAATCATATTTTTTTACTCATAATACTGACGAGGAACCAATTGTTTTATAAAAGTATTGTTCAATGTGTAGGAAATCAGAAAACTTGATACATTTTTGGTGAGGAGCATGAAACTAGTGTAATCTCCTTAGGGTCTATAAAAATTTAAATCCTAAGTCAAAATTCTAAGCCATTTGTATCAGCCTCTCTGCATACTGGATTTTATATGCCAGTTACACTTGTGTGTGTTTGATATGGCATCATTTGCAATAGAAAACCAAGCTGCATTTATTTTTATCCCTAGAGGACTGGTTGAGTCAAACCAAAAAATAAACATGAAATGAAAAAATGAAAAATAAAACAGTATTCAATTGAATAGCTAAAACCGATGTTTATAGCAGCTCAATTCACAATAACTAAACTGTGGAACTAACCCTTGATGCCTTCAACAGATGAATGAATAAAGAAAATGTGATATATATATTCATATATATATATGAATATTACTCAGTTTTAAAGAAGAATGAAATTATGGCATTTGCTGGTAAATGGATGGAGTTAAAGAATATCAGGCAAAGTGACATAAGTCAAACCCAAAAAACCAAAGGCTGAATGTTTTCTCTGATATGCAGAGGCTAATTCCCAGTAAGTTGGGGGTTTAAGGAAGAATAGAGTTACTTTATATTAGGTAGAGGAGAATGAAGGGAAGGGAAGAGATATTTCAGAAAGAATGATAGTAGAGTGAAATAGACATTATTACCTCAGGTGCATGTAATCCTGCAATATGCATAATCAGAAAAATGAAAGACTACACTCTATTTATGTATGATCTATTAAAATGTATAAATGCATTCTACTGTTATGTACAACTAATTAGAACAAATAAAATTTAAAAAAGAATAAGGTAACATTTCATGCATTGCTGTTGAATAATAGCTAAAGATTTGTAGTTACCTGGCCAAGACAATGTTCATAAAAATAGACCACTTATAATTACTCATACATATAAGATTGAAAGGAAATTATAAGATACATTTCTTGGATAGCATGTTAATAGTTAAGAGCTAGGTAGTGGAAGGGCATGGGCATTTTTCTCAGAATTCCTGAGTTCCAATCTCAATGCCGACATTACTAGTTGTGATGACTTGAATTAATTACATAACAACACAGAACCTCACTTTCCTCATGTGTAAAATGAGGAGGTAATAGTTGCTACCTAAAGAATTGTACTGAGGATTACCAGAGTAAGTTAACTTAAAGTGTTTAGAATAGTGTGCAACTCTTACAAATCATTCCACAGATGCTACAGATGCTATTTTAATCACTGCCTTCAGGGAAAAAACTCTGGAACTGTGATGCCAGGGTAGGAGAAAAGCCTTTCACTCTGCACACTTTGCACATTTTCAATTTTGAGCTATGTGAGTGTATTCTCTATTAAAACATAGAAGAGAAATAGGAAAGAATGTATTCAAATAAAAAGTAAAGCAAAATTTTGTCATCTAAAGGGAGGAAAAAAAAAATCTCAAAAGTTTCATACTTGTGTGTCCCAGTTGATTCCCACAAGAAATCCCAGGACTTGTTTTTATTCTGATGGAAGTTACTTTGTATCTTAATATTATATCAAACTATGAGTTCATAATTATCATTTTAATTATTGGCTTTATGCTTTCATTATATTTATTCTGATGATATTGATGTCTTAATCAAACAATGCAAACTTTGGACACTCATTAATTATATTAATAAAAGGCATTGCTATTTTTTCCCAAACAAATGTCTCATTACAAAAACACTTCCTTTTATTGACACAAATATAAAATGATTTTATTGACTTATGAAAACAAGTTAATTTTGATTCAGTATACATGTTGACTTAACTATGTGAGCTTAATAACTACATCAATATTTATTGGTAAAATATAGGCACAAAAATGCATTAAAACTGTTACAGCAGCAGGGCGTAGTGGCACACGTCTGCAATCCCAGTGACTTGGAGACTGAGGCAGCAGGATCCAAGTTCAAGGCAGCCTCAGCAACACACTGAGGCTCCGTCTCAAAATAAAAAATAAAAAAATAAACTCTATAAGAGAATCATGTCTCCAGAAATACAACAAATTTTATGAACTTATTATCTTATGAGTAATTATTTAAAGTGGAAAAGATTTACCAAGTATGGCCTTTGATAAAGTGAGGTTTGGTGCAATAAAATGCATTTAACTAATTCAGCTAAGTTAAAAAGCTATATTATCTTTAATCTTCGGTTCTAGAAATGGAAAATGAAGCAGGAATTCCAATTTGCATAAAAGCTCTAAGAGTTTGTGCATATGCTTCACAAGGCTTTCATCTCATAAATTCTATACTCTCTGCCAAGACCAACACTATCAATGAAAATCAATTTGATATCAAAAGCTCTAATTGTGTTACAATTAAAATCCATCATTGCCTCCCCTTTTTAGGAAGGGAAAGTGTCCAGAGTCTGAGTTCTACAGGACTTTGTATTAGGCTATTTCAGACTTAATAAAATTTGAAGATTTTCAGCCCAAAGCAACATCATATGTCTTAGTTGCAATTTAATATCCTTTCCTTATAGCAGGACTATGAAGCCACCAAAGAGCTACTAAATTACACAGTAAGAGAAAGAAGATGACTCTATGAATGTGTGACTACAAATCCCATTATTACATATAATTATAATGTCCCAATTTACAAAAAAGAAAATCGAATCTATCTCCTACATGTCATGTACCTTGTGTCATATTTAACATGTCACCTCACTCGATATGTGTACAAAATATTAATAAAATATAGGAGTTTTGAAATAACAAAAATGTCAAAGAAGGGATTTAATTTAGGATGGCCAGAAGTGTAGCCCATAGCCCATAAGTCTCCACTGATACTTGGTTCTATATATTTATACAGTCTTTTCCTGTGTCTCTCCTCCACATGCCTCCTTAAACTCAATTCGTGATTTGATACACTTAGCAGTTATGAATTTATCTAGCATAGTGATCCACAAATTGTAATGTGCTTAGGAATCGTCAAAAGATCTTGTTAAAATACAGATTTTGATTTGTAGGTCAGACTTCATATATTCTGTTTTTCTGTTCAAGTTTCCAGATAATGTCCCTCTGCTGCTCTATGAACCACACTCGAGTTGTGAAGCACCGATACCTTCCTTCTCAGTGGAACATTTCAGCTATATGCAAAAAAGCTTATGAAACATTCACCATGTAAATTGATTTTCAAAAATTTCACACTTCAGCCTCATCAGGTTGGCCCATCTAAACTGATTTTAAGCTTTCCTAATGTTATTAAAAGGATAGCAATATCTAAATATACTTTTACCTCTTTCACTACACAGGAAACAGTCTAAAATTACAATCAGAACAAAAGGATGCTGAAAAACATTTTAATGTTTATTTTTCCAGAATTATAATAAGCATACCACTTAATATCTATTAATCTTTTGAATCAGTGTTGCATTAATAATAAATGTACATCTACACCATCAAAAAACAAGCAAGAAAACCTTGCTATTTTTCATCTAAGCCTACATCTGTAGGTGTCTTTCCCTTTGTAGCTCAGTTTTCTCACCTGTAAAATGAATCAAACCAGGTAGATTGACAGGTCCTTTTCTGAATCAGTAGTATAAATTGCATTTCTCTACTTCTTTCTCTCAGTGTTATGAATTGCTGCACCCCAAGAACTCTATCCCCAGTTCTCCAGAGCATACAGGAGAATGAGGTTAAGAAAATAGCAGGTGGGCAAACTTTGCCCATCTCAAACGGTTTAGCCTTAAAGAAATCTTCATGCCATAGCAATCTACATTAAAACCTTGGGAGGATTTTCCTGTATCTCTTCCTGCTACTGCCTCAGGAGTTGAAGGTCAGCCATGCCTTTCACTAAAGAAAACATCTTCCTTGGATTTACTTAGGTGTTGCAAAAAGAAATATAAAATGTACAAAATACCATGACTAGTCTTTACTTTTGCAAAAACAATATTTAAATAACATTTCGAAAATAAATACAGTGCCTGTCATTTCATTTTTTGCCAGAAGCTATTTTTATTAAGTATGAATCTCCACTTAATCAAAGTGTCATGGTCTCAGTGTACTTGCACCAAGAGAATACAATCAAATGAGAAAGGAAACAGACTTAATTTGGAGATGGGCAGGTGGTGACCAATTAGCTGAGCAGGATATGGAATGTGTCTCATGTTTGAATTTATGGGCATTTAGCTTTCAGGAGACTTATTTGACAAGATAAACTTTTTGCCTTCCTATTTTTCTTTCCTCTCTTCCTCATTTTCTTTTTTCTCCCTTCCTTCTTTCTATTAACTTGTTATTTTTAGTAATTGAACTTTAAAAATTTTTGCCAACTCTTGCGGTTTTGTAGGACTTGACATCTCTTTAGTTCCCATGTAATCAGTGTGAGTGACAAAGTACATATTTCGCGACAAAGTCATTGTATTTATGTTGCTCAAGTGTTGTATTTTCCCTTTAATTCTATGGTGCAAGGAGTCAGTCAGACGTATGAGCCATGATCCCCATCTTGCTGTGTTCCTCACACTGAGGAGAGATGACCTTTTGTTTCTGTCAGAGATGATCTCCATCACACATTTCTGAGTACGTCTATCTGTTGCAGTAGAATTTATGAGGCTTCAATAAAAAAGTCATGATTTTTTTTTTTCTGTCTTACTGCCTCAAAACCACATCTTATACAAGAAAGGGAGGGATAACTACAAAATCTGATACCAGATTGCCAGAGTTCAAATCCCATCTCCACTATTTATGTGTGACCTTCGAAAAATTACTTCACTTCTCTGTTCCTCAATGTCTTCATCTTTAAAATTGAACGAAGCTTCAAAGGTAGACCTAAATGTTAATTAAATTAATATATATTAGTGCTTGAACACTTCCTCATTCATAGAAAGACCAATTGTGATGTGTTTTCTATTTTTGTCATCTGTGTCATTTTACAAGACAGAGAAATAAACTTCTGATTTATTGTGATTTGAGGTTTTTCTGTTACCTTCACATTTAATCTTAAAGGTTCTCATTGCTTCAATTCTCACCTCTAAAATTATCTTTGCAAATTACCTCTATCAGCTGGAATTAATTTATTACTCCATTAAATCCTCAAAATATATTGAAATATCTCCATGAGAGCTTTTATTTTTTCTATTTTTTTTATTGTAAACAAATGGGATACATGTTGTTTCTCTGTTTGTACATGGAGTAAAGTAATACCATTTGTGTAATCATAAATTTACATAGGATAATGTTGTTTGATTCATTGTTTTTTTTCCCTTCCCCCCCACCTATCCCACCCCTCTTTTCCCTCTATACAGTCCTTCCTTCCTCCATTCTTGCCACTCTCCCTAACCCTAACCCTAAACCTAACCCTAACCCTAACACTAACCCCTCCCACTCCCCATTATGTGTCATCATCCGCTTATCAGCAAGATCATTCGTCCTTTGGCTTTTTGAGATTGACTTATCTCACTTAGCATGATATTCTCCAATTTCATCCATTTGCCTGCAAATTCCATAATTGTATTATTCCTTATGGCTGAGTAATATTCCACTGTATATGTATATATATACCACAGTTTCTTTACCATTCATCAATTGAAGGACATCCAGGTTGGTTCCACAATCTGGCTATTGTGAATTGAGCAGCTATGAACATTGACGTGGCTTTATCTCTGTAGTAGGCTGATTTTAAGTCCTTGGGGTATAGGCCAAGGAGTGGGATAGCTGGGTCAAATGGTGGTTCCATTACAAGCTTTCTGAGGAATCTCCATACTGCTTTCCAGAGTGGCTGCACTAATTTGCAACCCCACCAGCAAAGTATGAGTGTACCTTTTTCCCCACATCCTCGCCAACACCTATTGTTGCTTCTGTTCTTGATAATTGCCATTTTAATTGGGGTGAGACGGAATCTTAGGGTAGTTTTGATTTGCATTTCTCTTATTACTAGAGATGTTGAACATTTTTTCATATATCTGTTGATTGCTTGTATATCTTCTTCTGTGAAGTGTCTATTCATTTCCTTAGCCCATTTGTTGATTGAATTATTGAATTCTTGGTGTAGAGTTTTTTGAGTTCTTTATAGATTCTGGAGATTAGTGCTCTATCAGAAGTATGAGTGGCAAAGATATTCTCCCACTCTGTAGGCTCTCTCTTCACATTACTGAGAGTTTCCTTTGCTGAGAGAAAGCTTTTTAGTTTGAATCTATCCCAGTTGTTGATTCTTGCTTTTATTTTGTGTGCTATGGGAGTCCTGTTAAGGAAGTCTGACCCTAAGCCAACATGTTGAAGATCTGGACCTCCTTTTTCTTCTATAAGATGCAGGGTCTCTGGTCTGATTCCGAGGTCCTTGATCCATTTTGAGTTGAGTTTTGTGCAGGGTGAGAGATAGTGGTTTAATTTCATTCTGTTGCATATGGTTTTCCAGTTTAACCAGCACCATTAGTTGAAGAGGCTATCCTTTCTCCATTGCATATCCTTGGCCCCTTTGTCTAATATGAGAAAATTGTATTTATTTGGTTTTGTGTTCATGTCCTCTATTCTGTACCATTGATCTACCTGTCTATTTCGGCACCAAAACCATACCATTTTTGTTATTATTGCTTTGTAGTAGAGTTGAAGATCTGGCATTGCAATACCCCCTGCTTCGCTCTTTCTGCAAAGGATTCCTTTAGCTATTCTGGGTTTCTTATTCTTCCAGATGAATTTCATAATTGCTTGCTCTATTTCTGTAAGGTATATCATTGGGATTTTAACTGGAATTGCATTGAGTCTGTATAGCACTTTTGGTAGTATGGCCATTTTGATAATATTAATTCTGCCTATCCAAGAACATGGGAGATCTTTCAATTTTCTAAGGTTTTCTTTAATTTCTTTCTTTCGTGTTCTGTAGTTCTCATTGTAGAGGTTTTTCACCTCTTTTGTGAGATTGATTCCCAAGTCTTTTAATTTTTTTGAGGCTATTGTGAATGGGGTAATTTTCCTAACTTCTCTTTCTGAAGATTCATCATTGATGTATAAAAATGCATTGCATTTATCAGCATTGATTTGTAACATGCTACTTTACTGAATTCACTTATGAGTTCTAAAAGTTTTCTGGTGGAATTTCCGGGTTCCTCTAAATATATAATCATGTCATCAGCGAACAGGGATAGTTTGAGTTCTTCTTTTCCTATTCGTATTCCTTTAATTTCTTTGGTTTGTCTAATTGCTCTGGCTAGAGTTTCAAAGACGATGTTGAATAGAAGTGGTGAAAGAGGGCATCCCTGCCTTGATCCAGATTTTAGGTGGAATGCTTTCAGTTTTTCACCATTTAGAATGATATTGGCCATGGGCTTAGTGTAGATGGCCTTTACAATGTTAAGGAATGTTCCCACTATCCCAATGTATTCTAGGGTTTTGAGCATGAAGGGATGCTGTATTTTATCGAATGCTTTTTCTGCATCTATAAAAATAAAGCTTGTGCTATTGGAGTCCTGTTGAGGAAGTCTGGTCCTAAGCCGACATGTTGAAGCTCTGGACCTACTTTTTTCTTCTATAAGATGCAAGGTCTCTGGTCTGATTCTGAGATCCTTAATCCATTTTGAGTTTAGTTTCGTGCATGGTGAGAGATATGGGTTTAGTTTCATTCTGATGCATATGGATTTCCAATTCTCCCAGCACCATTTGTTGAAGAGGCTATCTTTTCTCCATTGCATATTTTTGGCCCCTTTGTCTAGTATGAGAAAATTGTATTTATTTGGGTTTGTGTCCGTGTCCTCTATTCTGTACCATTGATCCACCTTTCTATTTTGGTACCAATACCATGCCGTTTTTGTTACTATTGCTTTGTAGTAGAGTTGAAGATCTGGTATTGCGATACCCCCTGCTTCACTCTTTCTGTCAAGGATTGTTTTAGCTATTCTGGGTTTTTTATTCTTCCAGATGAATTTCATAATTGCTTGCTCTATTTCTGAAAGGTACATCATTGGGATTTTAATTGGAATTGCATTGAATCTGTATAGCACTTTTGGTAGTATGGCCATTTTGACAATATTAATTCTTCCTATCCAAGAACATGGGAGATCTTTCCATCTTCTAAGGTTTTCTTTAATTCCTTTCTTTAGTGTTCTGTAGTTCTCATTGTAGAGGTCTTTCACCTCTTTTGTGAGATTGATTCCCAAGTATTTTATTTTTTTCAATGCTATTGTGAATGGGGTAGTTTTCCTAATTTCTCTTTCTGAAGATTCATCGCTTATGTATAGAAATGCCTTAGATTTATGTGCATTGATCTTATATCCCGCTACTTTACTGAATTCATTATGAGATCTAACAGTTTTCTGGTGGAATTTCCTGGTTCCTCTAAGTATACAATCATATCATCAGCAAATAGGGATAGTTTGAGTTCTTCTTTTCCTATTCGTATCCCTTTAATTTCTTTGATTTGTCTAATTGCTCTGGCTAGAGTTTCAAGGACGATATTGAATAGAAGTGGTGAAAGAGGGCATCCCTGCCTTGACCAGTTTTTAGAGGGAATGCTTTCAGTTTTTCACCATTTAGAATAATATTAGCCATGGGCTTAGCATAGATGGCCTTTACAATGTTAAGGAATGTTCCCACTATCCCTATTTTTTCCAGTGTTTTGAGCATGAAGGGATGCTGTATTTTATCAAATGCTTTTTCTGCATCTATTGAAATAATCATGTGATTCTTGACTTTAAGTCTATTGATTTGCTGAATTACATTTATTGATTTCCTGATGTTGAACCAACCTTGCATCCCTGGGATGAAACCCACTTGTTTATGGTGCACTATCTTTTTAATATGTTTTTGTATGCAATTTGCTAAAATTTTGTTGAGAATTTTTGCGTCGATGTTCATTAAGGATATTGGTCTGAAATTTTCTTTCCTTGATGTGTCTCTGTCTGGTTTAGGTATCAGGGTAATATTGGCTTTATAGAATGAGTTTGGGAGGGTTCCCTCCTCTTCTATTTATGGAATACTTTGAGAAGTATTGGAATGAGCTCTTCTTTAAAGGTTTTGTAGAACTCGGCTGAGAACCCATCTGGTCCTGGACTTTTCTTTGTTGGTAGGCTTTTGATGACTTCTTCTATTTCATTACTTGAAATTGGTCTATTTAAATTGTGTATGTCCTCCTCGTTCAGTTTAGGCAATTCATATGTCTCTAGAAACCTGTTGATATCTTCGAGGTTTTCTGTTTTGTTGGACTATAGATTTTCAAAATAGCTTCTAATTATGTTTTGTATTTCAGTCGTGTCTGTTGTGATATTTCCTTGTTCATTCCGAATTTCAGTGATTGGGGTTTTCTCTCATCTTCTCTTTGTTAGTGTGGCTAAAGGTTTATCAATATTGTTTATTTTCTCGAAGAACCAACTATTTATTTTGTCAATTTTTTGTATTGTTTCTTTTGTTTCAATTTCGTTGATTTCAGCTCTGAGTTTGACTATTTCCTGTCTTCTACTACTTTTGCTGTTGGTCTGTTCTTCTTTTTCTAGGGCTTTGAGCTGTAGTGCTAGGTCGTTTATTTTTTGAGTTTTACTTCTTTTATTAAATGCGCTCCATGAAATAAATCTCCCTCTAAGTACTGCTTTCATAGTGTCCCAGAGATTTTGATATGATGTTTCTTTGTTCTCGTTTACCTCTAAGAATTTTTTAATTTCCTTCCTAATGTCTTCTGTTATCCATTCATCATATAATAGCATATTGTTTAATCTCCAGGTGTTGGAGTAGTTTCTGTTTTTTACTCTTTCATTTATTTCTAACTTCAATCCATTATGATCTGATAGAATACAAGGTAGTGTCTCTATCTTCTTGTATTTGCTGTCATTAGCTTTGTGGCATAATATGTGGTCTATTTTAGAGAAGGATCCATGTGCTGCTGAGAAGAAAGTGTATTCGCTCTTGGTTGGATGGTATATTCTATAAATGTCTGTTAAGTCTAAATTATTGATTGTGTTATTGAGTTCTATGGTTTCTTTGTTCAATTTTTGTTTGGAAGATCTGTCCAGTGGTGAGAGAGGCATGTTAAAATCACCTAGTATTATTGTGTTATGGTCTATTTGGTTTCTAAAATTGAGAAGGATTTGTTTAACATACATGGATGAGCCACTGTTTGGGGCATAGATGTTTATGATTGTTATATCTTGCTGATTTATGCTTCCCTTAAGCAGTATGAAATGTCCTTCCTTATCCCTTCTGACTGACATTGGTTTGAAGTCCACATTATCTGAAATGAGGATGGATACTCCAGCTTTTTTGCTGAGTCCATGTGCATGGTAATTTTTTCCCCATCCTTTCACCTTTAGTCTATGGGTATCTCTTTGTATGAGGTGAGTCTCTTGCAGTCAACATATTGTTGGATCTTTCTTTTTTATCCAATCTGCCATTCTATGTCTTTTGATTGATGAATTCAGGCCATTAACATTCAGGGTTATTATTGAGATATGATTTGTATATGGTCATTTGGTTCATATTTAAAATTTTATTTATTTATTTATTTATTTTTTGACACATCTTGGTTCCTGCTTTATTTGTCAGTTCCTTTAGGAAAATTCCTCCCTTTGCTGATTTGCTTCTTTGTTTTTCATCTCTTCCTCATTAAATATTTTGCCGAGAATGTTCTGTAATGCTGGCTTTCTTTTTGTAAATTCTTTTAGCTTTTGTTTAACATGGAAGGATTTTATTTCATCGTCAAATTTGAAGGTAAGCTTTGCTGGGTATAAGATTCTTGGTTGGCATCCATTTTCTTTCAGAGCTTGAAAAATGTTGTTCCAGGCCCTTTTAGCTTTTAGGGTCTGGATTGAAAAATCTGCTGATATCCATATTGGTTTCCCCCTGAATGTAATTTGTTTCTTTTCTCTCACAGTCTTTAAAATTCTGTCTTTATTTTGTATGTTAGGTATTTTCATTATAATGTGCCTTGGTGTGGGTCTCTTGTAATTTTGTGTATTTGGAGTCCTATAAGCCTCTTGAACTTGATTTTCCATTTCATTCTTCAGATTTGGGAAATTTTCTAATATTATTTCATTGAATAGATTGTTCATTTCTTTGGTTTGTTTCTCTAAGCCTTCCTCAATCCCAATAATTCTCAAATTTGGCCTTTTCATGATATCCCATAGTTCTTGTAGATTCTGTTCATGATTTCTTACCATCTTCTCTGTTTGTTCAACTTTGTTTTTGAGGTTAAATATTTTGTCTTCAATATCTGAAGTTCTGTCTTCCAGGTGTTCTATCCTATTGGTTATGCTTTCTATGGAGTTCTTAATTTGGTTTATTGTTTCCTTCATTTCAAGGATTTCTGTTTGTTTTTTTTCAGTATCTCTAACTCTTTATTGAAATGATCTTTTGGTTCCCGTATTTGCTCTTTTAACTGTTGATTGGCGCGATCATTTAATGCCTGCATTTGCTCTTTCAACTCTTCCTTCAATGCCTGCATTTGCTCTTTTATCTCCTCATTTGCTTCCCTGATTGTTGTAATCATGTGCATTCTGAACTCCCTTTCTGACATTTCTTCTGCTGTGCTGTCATTGGGTTTTATTGATATAGTATCTAGGTTTGTTTGGGACCTTTTCTTCTCTTGTTTTCTCATATTGGTCAGATATCAGTGGGACTCTGAGATATTGCAGATTTCCTCTTTGGCTTATAGTGTCCCTGTAGATTTCTAGTATATCACCTTCCAGCCTTCAGTAGCCTGAAGTCTTGGAGGAACTTGATAATGCAGTGCTTCTGAAGAAAGCTGCCCCTATCCTGCTACTGGGTCCAGGGCTGGGGGCTGGCTATAGACAGGGCCTGCCTCCACCTGAGGGAGCCAGGCTGCTCCGGGAAAGCCTCTCCCTGTCCTGCCTTGGTCCCAGAAGCTGCCTGCAGGCCTGGGGCCCACCACTGGGTTCAGGCTTGGGGTTGGCTCTGTGTGGAAAAGCTCTCACTTGGCAGGCCTGCTCCAAGGAGCTGGCTGTAAATCGCACCTGCAGCCAGAGGGAGCAGGGCTGCTTGGGGAAGTCTCTGGCTGCCCTGCCCTGGTCCCAGAAGCTGCCTGTGGGCCAGGACCTGCTGCTGGGTCTGGGGCTTGGGGTTGGCTCTGTGTGGAAAAGCTCTTACTGGGCAGGCCTGCTCCAAGGAGCTGACTGTAAATCGCACCTGCAGCCGGAGGGAGCAGGGCTGCTTGGGGAAGTCTCTGGCTGCCCTGCCCTGGTCCCAGAAGCTGCCTGTGGGCCAGGACCTGCTGCTGGGTCCGGGGCTTGGGGTTGGCTCTGTGTGGAAAAGCTCTTACTGGGCGGGCCTGCTCTGAGAACCTGGCTGTGGACTGGGCCTGCCGTGGGAGGGAGGCAGGGCTACTTGGGGGAAGACTCTTGCTGCCCTGCCCTGCTCCGAGAAGCTGCCCCCTGTCCAGTCCTTCTGCCCAGCCGGAGCTTCACCCGGTTGGAGAGACTCACCCTGCTGCTCTATGTTGGTCCAAGTCTCTCAACACCTTCCCTTCTTGAATCCTGAGTTCTGGAGCAACGGGAGATGCAGGCACCCTCTAGTCGGCCATCTTGGATCTCTGAGAGCTTTTATTATAATTACACTTTTTGCCTCTTTACTTTTATTTCAGTTATTTTATTCACCCCTCCCCCTTGCACATTACTGTTCCTTTATTACAGATACTGGTTTGCTTCCTCTGTAATCTTAGCACCATAGTGCTCTTCACTGAAATTTTATAAATGTTAATGCAATGAGTGAATTAAAAAAATACATAACAGAAGAAAACTGTAGTCATCAAAATGAAAATGGAATTCCAGAAACATATGGATGCAACCATGTTTTCTCTCTCCTCTTTGATGCACTTGGAGAGGAGGGTTACTGTTTTAGTCAGCTTACTCTTTGCTATGACTAAAATACCTGACAGGAGCCATTTCAAAGGAGAAAAGTTTATTTGGGGGCTCACAGTTTCAGAGATCTCCATCCATAGATGGGCAGCTCCATTCCTCGTGGCTCAAAGTGAGGCAGAACATCAAGAACTGAAGATATCACACTAGGAAGCAAAGAGAGAGAGCTCTGCTCAGCAAGGACAAGATATAAACCCCAAAGGCACACCCCCAAGGACCCACCTCCTCCAACCTCACCCTCACTTTCAGTTACCACACAATTAATCCCATCACAGAATTAATTCACTGATTGGAGTAAGGTTCTCCTAACCTAATCATTTCACCTCTAAGCCTTCTTGCATTGCCTCACACATGAGCTTTTGGGGGATACCTCATATCCAAACCATAACAGTCACTGTTAATTGCTCACTCACTGAGATGTAACTGTAGCGACCTTAAGCTGGGGCTTAACATATACATGACTGTTCTTGTGCCTTCCAGAGGAGACAGAATGATGGTGGCCATGGCCTTCCTGCTGCTCTCATAGTAAGGTCCGCTGAGAAATAATTTTTCTGGGGGCTTTTGGGGTATAAAGCCAATGTCCCAGCCATTTTTAGTTTGAGACAGTGTCCCACTAAATTGCTTAGGGTCTCACTAAATTGCTGAAGCTGGCTTTGAACTTGTGATCTTTCTGCCTCTTGTGAGCCTCACCAACCACTGGGATTACAGGCATGCCTACTCTCTGAGAAGAAGCAAGAACTCCATCTCTTCAGGAAATCAAATTGCTAGTCCATTCCACTTAAGAGAGACCTTGAAATATTTATTAAGCACCAAAGTCACAATAGTAGAGGGCAGATAACCTTTTCTGAGTTTCTGATTCTGGAACTACTTAGATATAAAATGTAAAAGTAAAATCAAATGGTGCTTTACTTATATGTCAAAATGAAGTTTTTCATTAACATTTAGTTGGGGAGGGCAGGTTTTATCATCTTTTATTCTTCCTGACTTATTTTTGAGGCCATCTAGGATAGGATTGTTGATAAATTTTAGCTTCTGAATTATGGGATTTGATTTAGTACTAAAAAGTTGAGAACAGAAAACTTCCCAGTGCCTATAATATAATAAATGTGTATTTGAGTTCTAATGTTCTCTGAAAGGCCTTAGTAAATGCTAGAAAACAAAACTCATGGACTGTTTCAATAAGATCCAGGAGACAGGGGCTAAAAGTAATTGAATTTGGCATTCATCTTTGTAATGGGAGGACCTTGAGAGAACAATTTTGGCTAGAGCTTCAGCTAGCTGTAGGTGTGTTTGTTTTAAATTTTATTTTGTTTTAATTTTTCTTTTCATCCTGAAGACTGGAGAGTTCAACAAATGACTGCAAAGGTAGACATAGTCTATCTACAGGAAAACAGTGGTGATCTTGATGGACAGGAGGTGACTGGAGTTACTCAGATGACTGGAGTTACTCAGATGACTGGAGTTCTGAGGGTGGGGTGGAGAATAAGGCTGCTGGTGATTTTTCATATTCACATATTAAGAAACATGTGTCCTCCCAGGGCACCTGGAATACCTGATTTGTTCCACCTTCATGGGAATCTATAATATTTAACACTCATCATATGTTCTTGTGATGATGCCTCTCTCGACAGATTGATTGAAGTTTCCTGAGGAAAGACTAATGGCAAACAGATTGTCTGAGTTTTTGGATGATGACAATTTCTGCCCTTTGTAAACTGAATGTCCTACTTGCCAACCCATACATTTTAAGTCATTTTGTTTTCTTCTGGTATAAAATATTGAAGATTCTATTCACTATCTAATTTTATTTCACTTATGTGTCATAAGCTTTGTTTCCTATGTGCTCAAAAACATTTTCTTCTCCAAAGTCTGGTAATTTTATTAGAATAGTCATGTGTTGCTCAGTGATGAGAAGTGTGACTTTAGGTGATCTGTTGTGTAAACATCACTGGGTGTACTTCACAAGCCTAGATGGTTTATCCTGGTTTGCACCTAAGCTGTACGGTACAGCCAATTGCTCTAAGGCTTTGAATCAGTACAGCATGTTCCTGTACTGAATACCTTAGGCAACTGTGACACAATGGCAAGCATTTGTGTATCTGAATGTACCACATACCTCAAGTGGGGATTTCAGGCCTGGAAGATGCTCTGGGTAAGTTGGTGAGTGCTGAGTGAATGTGAAAGACAAGGACATTACTGTCTGCTCCTATAGACCTCACTAAAACAGTGTACTTTGGTATCATTGCATTTATTTGAAAAAAATTTCCTTCTTCAATAATGCATTGATCTTATCTGTAACTTTTTATTTTATAAACTTTTGATTTTTTTTACTTTTTGATTTTTTCAATAGCACTTATCTTAAAACATATTGTACAATGATATAAAAATATTTTCCTTCTTTAAACTTTAATTCTGTAAGGTTTTTTTTCCTATTTAAAATGTTTTTTTTTTATTTTTAAAGTTTATGAAAAATTAAAACACAAACACATACATGAGCGTAGGCCCATATTGATGACTTACACCTCTGCATCATCTCCCACTGGAAGGTCTTCAGAGGCAAGGAGATACGGGGTCTCGTCACTTATGACAACAAAGTCACCTTCTGAAATCTCTCCTGAGGGACCTGTCTGAAGTTATTTACAGTTAAATGTTTTTCTACAAATAGGAGAGATATGCTAAAATAATGATGCAAAATTACAGTACAGTAAACACATAAACATGGAACAGAGTCACTTGTTATCATTGTCAAGTATCATATACTGCCGTACTTAGGTGTACAGACTTTTATATGACTTGCAGCACAGTAGGTTTGATTTTATCAGGGCTATTACAGACCTGTGAGTAATGCCTTGTGTTTCCACATTGCCATGGCTACTTCTTCCCCAGTTTATAGGGATTTCTCAGCTCACCTATGATCTTACAGGACCACTGTCATCTATGAGTCCACCATGGACCACAATGTTTTCATGCAGCACATGACTGTGTATCTTGATACTGGATATTTCTAGGTATATATCCTCATGAGTCTCAGGTATGTTCTCTAGATTTTTAATACATACCATTAAGTCTTCCTTTATCCTTCCCACCCTCCCCCTCTTCCTTTCTTCCTTTCATTTCCAGCAAGGGCTCTTGTTCCTCTGATTTTGTGTTTGTAGACTGCACCATTCCTGTGAAAATCTCTTTTCTCACTGTTGGTACTTGTCACTGTCTCAATTCCTTTTTACAGCTTCACTTCTATTTAATTTTGTTCCTTTTTCATCTTCCATTACTTAAGTTATCAACCTTTCTATTCTTTCAAGTTTGGTCTTGATTTTTTATATTCGTATTTATGTATTATTCTTCCCTGAGTCTGTGACCTTATTTGTGAATCTTGCTTATATTGATTTATGTATTTCTTTTATTTCTTCTATTTTCTCAATATTTCTTATTTAGCTCATTTAGAAATAGCAGATCATGGTTTTGGTTTCTTCTGTGGGCACTTTACAGTATGCCTGCATGCTTTAAGGGGTAGTTAACTGGCTCCTGATTCTGTTTTTGTTTTGGTTTGTTTTGTTTTCCTCCTCATACTAGCTTGGATTCAAATTTAAACTTGACTCTTCCTTGTTGCTTTAAATGTTAAGTCTGTCTTCTATTATTATCTTTTTCCTTATAAAAAAGGGGGGAAATAGACTACTGCTGACTATGTTAGGCTTTTCTGTGAAGTTCATTTTTCTGATTGTTTAGAATGAACCACAGTTTAGGACATTTTTCTGACTTTACAGAGCTTTCTCTTGGGTGTTTTTTGCTGTTGTTGTTGTTTTTTTCATTTTTTGTTTTTCCTGTTAATTTCCTGGTCCTTTTCCCATTTTTCCATTGTTTTGTCCTATCTAACTAAATTTTGACTCAATCCCTAAAAGTTTCTGTTTGATGAGGGACCCATTCTAAAAGGGAGCCCCAAAAAGTCTATCTGGAAAACTCTGGTTGTTTAGTACTTCCTTCCAGGGGCCCTAACTCTCCTGGACCCCTGGAAGGCTTCTGCTCTCAAGCTGGTCCATGAGGTTTGATGGAGATCATCTGTGAACTCTTCCAGTTTCTTCTATTCTCAGTTCCAAAGGCATGACTCTTGTTACCTCCTTTGCCTTCCCACAAAAGTACGGGCACATGCCTATCATGCATCTAGGTTGTATTTTACAGTAGATGTGGATACTTTGAAATGTAGTTTTGTTGCAAATGTTGTTCATGTGTTCTTTAATTTAATTATATAGCTGCTCTTTTCTTTTATATAGGAATTTGAGGAGATCGAAAATTTCCTGATACCATTAGTGGAATGTTTATATGGTTTTGTATATATCACTGAAACAAATACATGGTTTATAGAGTTGTGCTTTAGAAGATAAGTAGGGGCTAAACGTGACCAAACTTGTTCCATTCCCTGATTGTTCTTTTATTATCACTCAAATCAACAGCAAAGAGTAGATTTTGATAAGGGTGCAATATCACTAATTCTTTTTGGAGGTGATTGTATGGAGTTTCTAAATAACAATTGTTTTATTTAGAGAAAGAAAAAAATTAAAAGTACTAAAGGAAAGCCAACATTTGACTATTTACCAATTACTACGTTGGTATTCTGAGATTTAGAAAATACCTTTTTTATGAAGGAATTTTACATAATAGGAGGTATTTCTGAGAGTAGTACAAAATGTCAATATGTGACTGAGTCCACTGAGTTGCAGAGGAGTATCCTTTCAAATACAAAAAGTGAAATGATTCAGGGAGAGACTGCAGAAAATGTGATCTACAGCTTGGGGAGTATAAGGAGATGATTTTATTAGCTAGTGTGGTTTTTTAGTATGGTTCTCATTGTTTTCTTCTGTGACATATATAGACAGATATATACTATAATATTCTGCATTAACAATTATTGTGGTAAAAAGAAAAAGTGGGTCATGCACAGATGGCTTTGTAAACAAAACATTTCAATCAGCTAATGACAAATGAGGTTGCCATTCATATACCCCTTGCTAAAAGGAGACAAAGGAGCTAAGTCAATGAAACTATAGATCCTGGCTGCCAGAGTTGGAAAATAAAGGCAGATATTGCAGCAGAGGAGCACCAAGCTCTTTCCTTTGGGCTGCACAGTTCAAACAAAGTGGACATGGGCAAAGAATGGCCAGTTCCTGATTGGGCAGCTGCCCATGGTAAGGGGCAATGTCAAGATGGGTATGTGTGAAAATTTCTCCTTTGAAAAGGAATCCAAGCCTTTATTTTCCTCCTTGGTTTTCTCCTGGACAAATGACTAGATAGATGCAGTGTGGTCAGGGATAGGTCATAAGAATTGAAACACATACTGCCACATCTTTAGAGAAGACAAGTACTGATAGTATAAATATCTCATTTGGAGAGACAGAACTAGAGGGTAAATTAGGCTCCTTATGTCTTAAAAATTATTCTTTGCTTGAACAGTTCCAATTCAGCAGTATTTGATTTGACTAACTTTCATTAATTTAAATGGACTTATAGCAGCTTAGGAAACATAAATGAGTCAATATTGAACTATAGGATTTTAACTGAAATTCAGCCAAATCCAAGCCACTAAAATCAAGGTAAGAGTCATGGAATGAGGAGATGGTTTAGGTTCTATGGGCCTTTGGTAAGAAAAGATGTTTTATTGCGCTATCAACACCTTTGATGGGAATTCTGGGGACTTGTAGCATTGGAGAGGTGGATGTTAAAATGGAAGGGGGACAAATTAGGAGTCAGTGTAAGAGATTTTAGTTTCTAAAAAGTAGCCTGGGGGAATCTTAGAAATTATGTGGACTCAGGAGGACCTCACAGTAGTAATGAATTTGGGGATTATATCGAACAATCTTCATGAACCAAAGTTCTTCATATGGGACCATTTCATCCAGCACCAAATTAGAGCACAAACTTCCCCTAAGTAAAGGTGAAGGAACACAGTGCACTGGTGATATAGGAGCTCAGGTATTGGTATTGAACTGTGATGATATACCTCAGGTTGGTGAGGTTAGGAGGTAGCACGTTTGAAAATCTCTTCATCAAGGTCAGAGGCTGCAATATTTTCTGGAATACTAGGTTCCCTGCCCTCTCTAGACTGGCTTAACTTTAATGTTCTTCCTTATCTTACCTACTATAATTCACTTCAGACAGAACATAAAATGTGAAAGAGAAGCTACAGAATTAGTGAAAAAAAAAAGAGTCATGTATTATGATAAGCTGTCTGAGAAATATAAATGATCAAAAGCTCAGCAAACATATCAGCTAGTGATAATTAGGCAGATTTAAGGAGACCCGAGGATCACTGGTGAAAAATACCAACAACATTAATGATGTGTTTGAGATGGAGCCCTGGATCTAATTGTCCTGTGGCACCCTATAATCATTCTGTTCTTCAACAAATATTTAATAGACTAAAATTTGGGAGCAAGCATTGTGCCAAATATAATAATTATTTTCAAGGAGCTACACTTTACTGAGAAATATACACAAGTAGACTTAGAATTCTATGTTGATCGGTTCTTGGATAATTGCAGGGTTCTGTGAGAGTACATTGTATGGGCTTCTGTTGCAGCCTCTGAAATGGGCAGAGATAAAGGGAGAAACAAGTCAGAGAAGTGAATTGGAAGTGAATAGATGGCTGCAGCATGGAGGAGCATTTGCTTCTGCTAGGCTGACATGAGCCCCACACAGAAGAGTGTTGCATAATGTGCAAAAAAGGAGCAGATACATGGTGCAATAAGAAAACATGCCAAACTCACCTTTCCACTCTTGAGTTATTACTGGTGTGTGATGCGCATGTGCTCTGTTTGAAAGGGCAGGAGAAGAATGAAATGTTCCTACACTCTCTTTTCTAGAGGCATAAAGTCAGAGGAACATAATATGAAGAGACTGAAAATGTAAGAGAATGGATTTGCCACACAACAGTTTAAAACCAATTGCTAAAATAGTGGTGAGAAAAAATAATTGAGTCTAAGTAAGTGGAGAGAAAATTTGAGCCAAGCAGTAAAATGGAATAACAATAATGTGAACAATTGTAGGGTAGCTAACTCCAAAATGTTAAAACTTATTAGCTCCTACTTACTGTTGGACTGTGGGAACTTCCACCTCTCTGGAAGAAGTCATCCGTGGCCTGAGTATACAGTGCCCCGAAGAAGTTAATACTGATGCCAGGCCACCTGCTTTACAAATCTTAGGTTGCTGATCACAAATTGTAAAAACTAAGTGTTTTTTGTGGAGTTTCTTCTAAGATATGACACTTTGATGTCTGATTAATTTATTATTTTTTATTTTTTTTATTTTTACAGACTGCACTTTGATTAATTGTACACAAATGGGATAAATCTTTTTGTTTCTATGGTTGTGTATGATGTACATTCATACATGTACATACATGTACATAGGGTACTAATGTCTGTCTCATTCCACCAATTTTCATAAACCCCTCCTCCCTCTCATTTCCCTCTATGTGATCAATGTATTCTTAAGAACCACTCTCTCTGGATACAGATGAGGACAAATGGGTGAGGAAGAAGAATCCACAAATGACTTGAAGATAATTTATACACATATACTTTGAAAAAGGTACTGATGGTGTTAGGCATTGCACATGGAAATATAAATCAACCACAGTTCTTTGCCCTGGTGGAACTTGCTATACAATAGGAGAGATATATAAAAAAATGATTTCAATATAACATGTACTAGTTCTATGAGAACACATATTTTTCTACCCAACCACTCAAGTGTCCATTCAGATGTACAATGCATATTTATTTTTAACAAGTTAATCAATTATTTTACAGGGTTGGGAATTGAACCCAGAGCCTTGGGCATGATAGGCAAGCACTCTACCACTGAGCCACACCCTGAGTCCCAACACACATTTATTGAGTTCCATCTATGTGCCAGGTACTCAGGTTACTTAAATAGTGCTAATACTGGCCCTGCATCCAAGGAGCTGAGCTCCTGATTAGTTAGGATCTTCTCTAGTGGAAAAGAGAATACCTAGGATAGGCCACACAGTGGAGGTGACAAATTTGATTCAGAAGAACAGGAAACATGGAGTTTGTGAATGAAAACAAAATTCAACATAGGCCACAGAATGTGTAAAAATGGAGACAAAATTACTCATGATGTATTTGCAAATGGACAATGAAGAGTCAAAATGTAACTGTCAAGTGTCCACAGTATGCTAGTTCTGTGAGTAATTTACTAAGAGTTCTGTAGGCAAAAGATTTCATGAGGAAAAGAAAAACAGAATTGGGAAATACCAGTTGAATAAAAATCATGTTTGTTTGCTGCAAAAATTTTCATTGTCTTTAATATGACAAAGAGAATGTACATCCAGGAGAGACCTGTGCTTGCATTTTAATGCTTATTTCACCTGGATTGTCCCTCAGGTTTACTTTCTGTGGAATATAATTTAGCATCCCAATACCACAGAGAACAATCCTTGCTAATTGAAATGTGATGCATTAACCACTTGGCAATGCAGGGATATTCTTTATTTTCCTGGAATATATGCATACTGGTGAATAGCCTAAATGTTATGCTTATTTCACTGTAGAATTATGAAGGAATTAGCACTTGACTGCTTCAAATTCTTTCTACCTTGCAGCTAAATTAAATATACAATTAAATAATTAAAAGTGTGTGTGTGAATGTCTGTATGTGTGTTTGTTCTTTTGAGACATATACAGCATAGAAATATTTCTACTTATAGCTATTTAAAAATTATATTATATATAAACCTATATATATATTATATATATATATGAAAATTTAGTTACTGACTATGGATAATGGATGAATAAAATGAACAAGAACATGAAGCAAATTTGATAGACTTAATCTCATTTTCACTGTGCATTTCAGCAAGCTGACTCATCACTGTCCTGGGTCCTATACTTCAGAAGCCCTCCCTTGTAAACTACCTTTTATGACATATCTTAAGTAACTCCCTTGAACCTGGATTTATCCAACTAGCAGAGCTATTCCCTATATAACAAGGTGCACCTCTTTCAGAATGTTACATGTCCTTCCCATGTGACTGGCCTCAGTCAAGAACCCTGATACCATTTGAACAGTGTAATCTGACCCTGGGTCTGGGCCCATGTAATATCCTACCTCAGTTTCTCCATTTCTGAATACTCTACAAACTTCTGGTGCATGTTCATAGTATTCTAAATGTCTTCAGAATCTCTGGGTTCATGCCAAACATACTTCCAGGAAGTGGCTTGGCCAGCAAATTATACTCCCTGGTCAGTGTGGTATAACTTTCTTACATCACAGGATTTCCAAATGGTGCAAAATGCTGATTTTGGTTGACTCTCTGAGATAGGAAGCTAGAGAGTGATTTAGTCCAACCATATATGTTCATATGACATATTTAAAGCTCTTTCTGGTTACCTACACTCTCCCTAAGGCATAAGTTGGTTTCTTTAGTGGTCAGCTGTACTTAGTAGTAATTTCAGAAAGGTCCTGTTTAGTAGAAAGAGAAATGTGACAGTAAGATACCTTCTTTAAGACTCTTAGAGTTATCGGGTGAAAATATATTGTTTTGGGAGCAGGGAGGGAAGAGAGACACTGACTTTTGGGAAGAAGTCCAGAAAATAATTAAAATTATCAACTTAGTTTGTAGTCATAGGTTGACATGGACAGAGATATATGGCCTACAAGTCTATAAGCAAGAAAGGAAGATATAGGGAAAGGAAAAATTGTGAGAAACTAGGGAAGGGTAGCTGATCATGAAGTGACCTTATCTAATATTTAACAATATGTAAGATGATAAAGGTAAGAAAGTAGAAGAAATTGTAACATTTAAAGCTCACACTTCAAAGAGAAGCATAACTAGCTCATGTGTTTCTGATAACTTTTCTATTATAATGTATCAACATATTGAGGCTTTAGTAAACACTTATTTCCCCTTACATATATTTGGGAGAGACATTAAAACAACAGCCATTTGAGCACCCTTTGGTTTACAAAAATCTGATATTATAATAAGCATAAAACTTGGAAGATTATGAACAAATCACCAAAATTTTTGTGTAAGGCAGGTACTATATGAACTGAACAACAATTTTCTTTCTGCAGACTCTTCTTGACTCTAAAATTAATCGTTTGATTTTACTCTGTGGGATGTCTCAAGGGAGAAGAGTTCTCCCACCAACCTACTGTTCTACTGGTTTCTTATTATCTGCCCAACACCTGCAGAGCTGGAGGAGAAATTGTTGATATAACTATATTCCTGAAATGTGTAATTACAGTGCTAATAGACTGCCTCTTATTGAGTCTGAGCCTAACTCATCAGCATTTGAAATAGCAGTTATGGAACTGAAGTTGTGAATAGACAGATGATAACAGTGACTTCAATGGCCTGGTTTGTATTAGAAACTGAAGAAAATACCGAACATGTCTACTCTGGCTTCCAATCCTATAGCTAGTTGATGTAATAGGGCCACTACCTTGTTTAGATTTCTTTTCTGTGATGAATTTCCTTCTAAGAACTCAACAGGCTGAAATCTGTGTTTTCTAATTTCCATTCAGTTAGAGAGAAGAAAATGAAAATTTTGTTTATAAACAGATGATGAAATAAAAGAGGTTGATTTTCCAAACCCACTATAGACTGACCTCACAGAACTAAGTGACAATTTAGCTTACCACTAGGGAAAAATTTAAATAGACATATAATTCCCCAGAAATGAATAAATATGTGTACACTGACATATATCTTTAAAAAGGAATATATTGTAAGTTTCTCTTCTCACATTAGAATCACCCCACCTGCAAGTAGAGGGCATTATATACTAGTACACTTCTGCACACATATACTCACATACTCACAGAGGGGTTTTAGCTTCTACAGCTCTTCTTACTTGGGAGTAAAAGCACCAAACATGGAAAGACACAGGTGAAAAGATAAATATAAAACAAGAGAAGTAAGTGAATACAGAAGATGATCAAAAACAATCTTTTTAAATGAAGATTACTCTACATTCAACAATAGTATCGTGTTTTAGGTCAATGTTGGGAAGGAAAACAGGGCAGATCCATTGTTGTACTCTGTACTAACAAATGAAAATACCTTTATAAACAGTTTAGTTCAATATAGACAAGTGATCTGAGGGCTAAGTCCCATTGAATTTAAAAACAATGCAGGTTTCTTAAATTTTACACTGTAAAGTGTGACTGATTTTCATAACAACACAATACTTTTAGGTTGAATTTTTATATATTTTATATACATATTGATTCTAAAGAGTTAGGCAATATGAGAAAGAGACTACCTATGTACATTTACAGCAGTACTAAATTTAAGACCCCTTTTTTCAATCTCTTTTTGATAGCCCAGACACTTCCCACTGAACAAGAACATTTCAGTAGTGATTTTCTTGCTTTAAAAATGTGCAACCTGGCTGGTGGGATGGTGCATGCCTGTAATTCCAGCAGCTCAGGAGGATCATGAGTTCAAAGCCAGCCTCAGCAAAAGCAAGGCGCTAAGCAACTCAGTGAGACCCTGACTCTAAATAAAGTACAAAATAGAGCTGGGCATGTGGCTCAGTGGTTGAGTTCAATCCCCCATACCCCCAACCTAAAAATGTGCAACCTATATTCATCATTATCATTCCTAAAATGTTCTTGCAGCAGTTGGGGTTAATGTCTCTTTCTCTCTCCCTCTGCCCACCCCTCTGCCCCCTTCTTCCCTCTTTTTCTCTCTCTTTATCTGCATTAGATCACACATTTTCTTCTGCTTGCTTGTCACCTGTTTAATAGCTTCCTTTTCTTTGTGATTCATTATTCTGTCTTAAATATTCTTATTTGTAAACATTCAGAAGGGAAAAAAGTTATATATAATATACAAAGAGTTTGAGTCAGGTGCACAATTGAGTTACTGTTCTAGATCAAGTTTCAGAACAGTTATTCTGGGACAAAAATCTCTTGCTACAATATAAAATGGGTATATTCCAAATCTCTAATAACATTTAATTCTTTTTCAATCTAGATAGTTAATGGTTTCCTTCTAGAAACCCTGAAAACCATATGCCATTATAAGATTAAATAGTAGACAGAATAAACATAGTAAATATATAGTTCAAATTTACAGCAAAGTGAAACACATTCTACTCAGATGAAGACATATCAAATTTTCATTAAGAACAAAATCCCCACAAAATTTATAATTCAAATTTGTAAAGATTATATAGAATTGTTTTGTTTCTTTTTTATTTTATTTAAACAAATGGGATACATGTTGTTTCTCTGTTTGTACATGGCGTAAAGGCATACCATTTGTGTAATCCTAAATTTACATAGGGTAATGTTGTTTGATTCATTCTGTTATTGTTTTCCCTTCCCCGCCACCCCTCCACCCCTCTTTTCCCTCTATACAGTCCTTCCTTCCTCCATTCTTGCCCCCTTCCCTAACCCTAACTCTAACCCTAACACTAAACCCTCCCACCCCCATTATGTGTCATCATCCACTTATTAGCGATATCATTCGTCCTTTGGTTTTTTGAGATTGCCTTATCTCACTTAGCATGATATTCTCCAATTTCATCCATTTGCCTGCAAATGCCATAATTTTATCATTCTTTATGGCTGAGAAATATTCCATTGTATATATATATGCCACAGTTTCTTTATCCATTCATCAATTGAAGGGCAACTAGGTTGGTTCCACAATTTGGCTATGGTGAATTGAGCAGCAATGAACATTGATGTGGCTGTATCTCTGTAGTATGCTGATTGTAAGCCCTTTGGGTATAGGCCAAGAAGAGGGATAGCTGGGTCAAATGGTGGTTCCATTCCAAGTTTTCTAAGGAGTCTCCACACTGCTTTCCAGAGTGGCTGCACTAATTTGCAACCCCACAAACAATGTATGAGTGTACCTTTCTCCCCACATCCTCACCAACACCTATTGTTGCTTGTATTCTTGATAATCGCCATTCTAATTGGGGTGAAATGGAATCTTAGGGTGGTTTTGATTTGCATTTCTCTTATTACTAGAGATGTTGAACATTTTTCCATATGTTTGTTGATTGCTTGCAGATCTTCTTCTGTGAAGTGTCTATTCATTTCCTTAGCCCATTTGTCGATTGGATTATTTGCATTCTTGGTGTAGAATTTTTTGAGTTCTTTATAGATTCTGGAGATTAGTGCTCTATCAGAAGTATGATTGGCAAAGATTTTCTCCCACTCTGTAGGCTCTTTCTTCGCATTGCTGATAGTTTCCTTTGCTGAGAGAAAGATTTTTAGTTTGAATCTATCCCAGTTATTGATTCTTGCTTTTATTTCTTGTGCTGTGGGAGTCCTGTTGAGGAAGTCTGGTCCTAAGCCGACATGTTGAAGCTCTGGACCTACTTTTTTTTCTGTGAGATGCAAGGTCTCTGGTCTGATTCCGAGGTCCTTAATCAATTTTGAGTTTGGTTTCATACATGGTGAGAGATAGGGGTTTAGTTTCATTCTGTTGCATACGGATTTCCAATTCTCCCAGCACCATTTGATGAAGAGACTATCTCTTCTCCATTGCATATTTTTGGCCCCTTTGTCTAGTATGAGAAAATTGTATTTATTTGGGTTTGTGTCCATGTCCTCTATTCTGTACCATTGATCCACCTTTCTATTTTGGTACCAATACCATGCCGTTTTTGTTACTATTGCTTTGTAGTAGAGTTGAAGATCTGGTATTGTGATACCCCTGCTTCACTCTTTCTGCAAAGGATTGCTTTAGCTATTCTGGGTTTTTTATTCTTCCAGATGAATTTCATAATTGCTTGCTCTATTTCTGTAAGGTTCATCATTGGAATTTTAATTGGAATTGCATTGAATCTGTATAGCACTTTTGGTATTATGACCATTTTGACAATATTAATTCTTCCTATCCAAGAACATGGGAGATCTTTCCATCTTCTAAGGTTTCTTTAATTTCTTTCTTTAGTGTTCTGTAGTTCTCATTGTAGAGGTCTTTCGCCTATTTTGTGAGATTGATTCCCAAGTATTTTATTTTTATCGATGCTATTGTGAATGGGGTAGTTTTCCTAAATTCTCTTTCTGAAGATTTGTCGGGGTTTCTAGAGCCCCTGGCCTTAGACATGGTCAAGATGGCGCCTGACGCTGAGCCAAAAGCGGCCAGCTATACAGTAAACAACCAGCGAATTCCAATGATTGGCTAGTTAACGATGTGACTAGAGCATGCCCCCTCGTGTACCCATCCTGCGCCTGCAGCTGTCCGCGTTTATCTCGTGTACTCTCCCCTGATTGATTGAAGTGTATATAAGCCTGGTGGGTGGGAGAGCGAGGGGGGAAACGGAACGAATGGAGCGGAAGAAGCTATGGCGACGGCGGCGGCGACGGCAGCGACGGCGGCCGCGGCAGCAGCAGGAGCGGAGCTGGAAGGAGGGAGTACGCGGGAGTGGAAGAAGCTGGGAAAAGGGAAGCTGAGAGTGCACAGAAGTTAGGGGTAAGAGAAGCGTAGGAAAGGAACTGTGCACAATAAACTTCCAAAGCTTCAGACACTTGTCGTGTCTCTCTCTGCAGCCAGAGGGGACCCGATAACTGGTGCCGAAACCCGGGAAGATGAAGGCCTTATAAAAGAAAACAAGGTAAGATATTTGAAAAAAATTTTTTTTTGTATACAAGTTGAATCGGTTATAAAAAAGTTAAAGGGTGTCAGGATGCGCCATTGGCGGTCCTGGGGACACGCGGAGTGCGGTCCGGTTGAAAGGTATCAGGAGTCCTGACGTGTAGAACGCGGGTTGAAAGGTATTGGGGTCCTGACGCGTGGAACGCGGGTTGAGGGGTACCGGGATCCTAACGCGTAGAACGCGGGTCGGGGGGGTATCGGGACACGCCATCGGCGGTCCTGGCGCGTGGAACGCGGTCTAATTAAAGTGAAAGTAGAAACACGTTTGAAGCGGTCCTACGTGAAAAGCCGCTATAAAAATTTTAATGCGCACTTGATAGTTTCCCTTCAGTAATTTTGTTGCTCCTGGCAGCTAGGCCACTGTTTGATATTTTAATTACCATAACTAAAGCTATTCAAATTAGTAACAATGGGGTCTGAAACGTCTAAATTCAGAATGCAGTTACCCCTTAGGGAGTTATTGAAAAACCATGGAACACCATTGAAGGAGAGGACAGCTAAAGTATTTCTTGATACTGTGGAAAGGATTTCCCCTTGGTTTTTGGATGAGGGCCTTTTGAATACCCTACAGTGGGAACAGCTGGGGAAAGACCTTCGTATAGCGGATAGGCAAAATCCTTTGCCAGTAGGCACTATGGCTATTTGGTCTCTTATTAAATCCTGTCTGCAAGATAAAAACAAAAAACCTTCACTCATTGAACCTTTAGCTGAGGGAAGACAGGTTTTGGAAGAAATAAAAGAGGAACGTTCATATCTTTCTCAAAATTCAGAGAAAGGAACTAACTCAGATGAGGAATTATCGGAAGGAGAATTATCGGGAGAGGAATTGGAAAAAAGAGTACAAAGATTAAAACTAGATAAAAAGCCCCCTCTAGTGTCCGTGTTGCCTAGTGCACCTCCCATAAATAGGGAACTCCCTCATGAAGCGTCCGGCTTCGGGTTACGCTCAGAATGGAGTCATCTTGGATCTGTAGCGTATCCTGTTTTTGAGGATGCTCAAAATCAAAGATTCCACCAACCCTTAGACTTTAAAATAGTGAAACAGTTAAAAGAAGCAGTTAGCACATATGGTCCTCAGTCAGCCTTTACTATAGCCTTGGTAGATACTTTGACATCATTAAACTTAGTGCCTCAGGACTGGACTAATCTTGCTAGGGCCGCTCTGTCTGGGGGACAGTACCTAATGTGGAAAACATCATGGCAAGAAATATCTGCGGACACCGCCCGCCGAAATGCAGCAGCGGGGAATCCCCAAATCGATAGGGACATGCTTATGGGTGTAGGACCTTATGAAACCCTTCAGGCACAGCTTAATTATCATCCAGCAGTCTATGCGCAAATTGCCGTGGCTGCAACCAAGGCCTGGAAAACATTACAAGGAGCAGGAGATTTGCAGGGCCAGTTGTCAAAGGTAACTCAAGGGAATAATGAGCCCTATGTGGATTTTGTCGATAGGCTAATTCAGACAGCATCACGCATCTTTGGAGATGCAGAGCAAGCCATGCCCCTAGTGAAACAGTTGGCTTATGAACAAGCTAACAGGTGGTGTAGGGAGGCCATAAGACCATGGAGAAATAAAGACTTGTCCGCCTACTTAAAAGTGTGTAGAGATGTAAATGATACTTCGGAGCAGAGCAGTGCCTTTGTAGCAGCCATAGACAGACAAACCACCTTGCTGTCTACTGCACTTGCACAAGCCCAGGGGAGGTTCCCTTCAAGAACTAATAAAGAGTCTTTAGGATCATGTTTTGTGTGTGGACAGAAGGGACATCTAAAAGCCACTTGTCCAAATAAAAGGCCACCTTTTGTCCGGGGTGGGAACGTCTATACAAAGAATAATCTGAGAACCGGACCTGGGCTATGTCCAAGATGCAGAAGAGGAAGTCATCGGAATAGTGCCTGTCAGCCTATTAGAGATAGGGAGGATAATTTCCTAGGGTCGAATCCTGAACTTCAAAAAAATGGGAGACAGGGCCCTCCCCGGGGCCCGCAACAAATATACGGGGTAATTCAACAAGTTCCCCGATGGTGGTATCCTCCCACAGAGAAGGGGAGCGCAGAGCCACCTCAGGAAGTGCCGGATTGGACATCTGTGCCACCTCCAGACTCATACTAACCCCAGATATGGGGGTGCAGATGATTGATACTGATTGGCATGAAAAAATCCCACAAAATAGTGTAGGACTATTACTAGGTAGAGGTTCCTCAACACTAAAAGGACTTATAGTACACCCAGGGGTTATTGATCCTGATTTCACTGGACAAATAAAAGCCTTGGTCTCTTCACCAAAAGGAATTACGGTCATCTCTCCAGGGGATCGCATTGCACAAATGCTTATATTGCCCAGTCGACATTCCTTGTGGCCCAGTGAAAATACAAATAAAAGACAAGGAGGTTTTGGATCAACAGGAACCACTTTAATAAACCTTACTATGGATATGGAACAGAGGCCCCTCCTAAAATTAAAAGTGGGAAATATGGAATTTACAGGTTTATTAGATACGGGAGCAGACAAAAGTATTATCAGTGCAATGGTCTGGCCAAAGCACTGGCCATTGATCACAGCAGCTCAGAGCTTGAGAGGCTTAGGAGTAGCAGAAAGCCCCAATCAAAGTGCTTCCTCATTATCGTGGAAAGATACAGAGGGACACACAGGAATATTTCAGCCATATGTCTGTAATGTTCCTATTAGCCTATGGGGACGAGACGTCCTGCAGCAAATGGATATGAAACTCACCACTGACCAGATTTACCAAGGGACTCCTGTAAGAAATATGTTACAAAATATGAATTATGATGATAAAAAAGGATTAGGAAGACATAGCCAAGGATCTACCCAACCACTGCCTTTACTTCCACCAAAAAATGATTCTCATGGGTTGGGTTTTTCCTAGGGGCCACTGATAAACCATCAATCCCTATAATATGGAAAGATGATAAGCCTCGCTGGATTCCACAGTGGCCCCTAACAAAAGAGAAGCTAGAGGCAGCTCATAAGTTAGTACAAGAGCAGGTGCAAGCAGGTCATTTACAACATTCTACCTCTCCTTGGAATACTCCAATATTCTTAACAAAGAAAAAATCAGGAAAATGGAGGTTATTACATGATTTAAGAGCCATAAACGAACAAATGTACCCTATGGGACCCGTCCAATGTGGACTCCCTCTTGTTACTGCACTACCAAAAAATTGGCCTACTATTATTCTGGATTTAAAAGATTGCTTTTTCTCTATACCCTTACACAAAAATGATTGTTGGAGATTTGCCTTTACTTTGCCCTCTCTTAATCACACTCAGCCTGACCAGAGATTCGAATGGACTGTGTTGCCTCAAGGTATGGCTAACAGTCCTACTATATGTCAAATATACGTAGATAAAGCGTTAACAACTACTAGACAAAAGTTTAAGAGATTGTTGATTTATCACTATATGGATGATATACTTATTTGCCATCCAGAAAAAGAAGTTTTGTTAGAAGCATTACAATTTATAACTCAAGCATTAGAAAAGAGAGGACTAACGATAGCCCCTGAAAAATTACAATTAGAGGAGATCCAAGAATATCTGGGTACAAGGCTCACTGCTACTACAGTCAGACCAATAAGGTTGACCATCAGGACAGATCAATTGAACACCTTGAACGATTTTCAGAAACTCTTAGGTGACATTAACTGGATCAGATCCTATTTAAAATTGTCCACAGGGGAATTAAAACCTTTATTCGATATATTAAAAGGTAATCCTGACTTGAATTCCCCTAGGAAACTTACTCCTGAAGCACGGATATCCTTACAGCTAGTAGAGAATAGACTTCAGCAGTGTTACGTTGATCGTTGTGATCCTACTCAACCATTAAGTTTAATCATAATCTCAGAGAAGCATACCCCTTTTGGCATAGTTTGGCAAGGAGGACCTCTGCAAAGTATAAATCTCCCTAGCTCTCCAGCTAAAACATTGCAATCATATCCCCAAGCTATTGCCCAGGTAATATTCAAGGGAATAGAATCTTGCATTACTGTTTTTGGAATCCATCCGTCTATTATTATAACTCCTTATTCCACTCAGCAAATTAAGTGGTTAATTAATAATGATGATGATTGGTCAGTATTATATTGTACCACTTCAGCTCAGTTCGATAACCATTATCCCCAACATCCCTGGATTCAATTCTGTAAAAATACTCCCATAATTTTTCCAAAAGTGACTAGTGTCCAGCCTCTTAAAGATTGTGTAACCATTTTTACTGATGGCTCCAAAAATGGAGTAGGTGCAGTACTTATCGGTAAACAACTTTACACCATAATAGTTCCACCCAACTCCGCACAGGTTACTGAACTTGCAGCTGTAATATTAGCCTTTAAATTAGCAGATAATCAGCCATTCAATCTTCTATCTGATAGCTTATATATCGTTAACGCTTTACAGGTTCTTGAAACGGTACCCTATATTTCTTCCATGTCCACGGTAGCTTCTTACTTTACTACGCTACAAAACCTTATCCTACAGCATAAACATCTATTCTATGTAGGACATATTAGAGCTCATTCTAATTTACCAGGACCTTTGGCCAATGCTAATGACTTGGTAGATATGGCCACCAAATCAATTTTTGTTTTTTCCATAGAGGAACAGGCAAAACTCTTTCATGAAAAATTTCATGTAAATTCCACTACTTTGAGCAGAAAATTTCCTATATCTAAATGTATGGCTCGACAAATAGTAAAAAATTGTCAACATTGTGCTCCTTTAATCCCAGTGCAATCCTTTGGAGTTAACCCTAGGGGACTGATGCCTGGCCATATTTGGCAGATGGATGTAACCCATATTTCTGAATTTGGTACTGTTAAGTATGTACATGTGTCAGTAGATACTGCTTCAGGGGTCATTATGGCTTCTGCTCATTCTGGAGAAAAGGTAAAAGATGTCATTCAACACTGCCTACAAGCATTTGCTGGCTGGGGCATACCTAAAGTTATTAAAACAGATAATGGTCCTGCTTATACTTCCAAAAGCTTCCGGTTGTTTTTACAAACATTTAGCATCCAATCAGTCACTGGCATCCCCTATAATCCTCAGGGACAGGGCATTGTGGAAAGAGCACATCTTACTTTAAAAAATTGTTTAAATAAACAAAAAGGGGGAATAGGAGCCTCCTACAAGTCTCCTAAAGATAAACTTAATTTAGTTCTTTTCATTCTAAATTTCTTAACTCTGGATAGGGACGACCATTCTGCAGCTGATCGACATTATAATCCCCATAATACTCCTCAAGTATGGGCAAAATGGAAAGATATCCTGACAGGTTGTTGGAAAGGACCGGATCCAGTCCTTCGTTGGGTCCGAGGGTCTGTTTGTGTTTTCCCACAGGATCAACAGACTCCAGTCTGGATTCCAGAAAGGCTAATCAGAGTTTTACAGCATGCAAATGATGCTGCTCCTCCTCACAATGGCGAGTCTGAGCCTTCCTCCAATAACGAAAACTCAGACGGAAAGGCAAACCCGGAACCTATGGGCCATTGTTAGCCTGGCCATATTTTTCATTTCTGACTAACATATTTTTTATCCTTCCTTTTCTTGTTTTTCACCAATTTCTCTGCAAGTCTGTCAATTCTACTGATGATTTTTCAGGTCGTGCTGTTTTTGGTGACAAGGATATTTCTAGCCTTTCTTTGCTTTAACAGGAGGAATTTCTGTACTTTGCCGTTGGAATCATACTACAGATCAGACCCAGAGTAGAGCAACTCGTTCTGCTGACCCTAGCTGTGATATTGCTTTTCCTCCCACGTCAGCTTGTGTATTTTCTCTTTTTTATGTTTCTACCAACTAACATTTCTAATAATACCTCTTAACTGTTCACTAACTGTCCTATCTCTCACAATACTGGAATGGTTCTTTTGCCACCTGTGCAATTTGCACATTTCTATCTTCCTACCAGTCCTAGTTTCTGTTGCAGATATAGAATTGCCAGTGCTATTATCAAGAAACAGAAGAGGCTTTGACATTGCAACAGCCGTGATCACTGCCACCACAGTCCTTGCAGTAGCAGCATTGACACAACCACAACAACGATCATTCGGCCGAGAATGCAGTTGCAGCCTTACAGACCATAGAGACTCTATCAGAGAATGGACTCATTATAAGAACAAGTGGATACCTTGCAAGAACTCTTGGGACTGGGATGCGTTTATTCCCTGAGAGCTGTTTTGTGTTACCCGTATTGTAACTCCATTGGGATGTATATTGTTTCTGTATTTAATATGGCTATAAGGTTCCTCTTCTGTTTATAGATTTGTCAAACAGTGGGCAAGCTTAGGAGCTATGGTGGTACTCCTCTGCCTTGGCCTTCTTCTCTTCATTCGTTTTGGCATGCATCTGCAAGCTAGCCAATAGAGAGATCAAGTTATTTTTTATCAGGCCATGACCGCCCTAAAGGCCGACAGCCCCCCATTAGTATGGCTCTTGATGCTGGATCGGTAGTCAAAGACGGGTAATAAAGGAGGTGGCTGTGTACCGACCTAAGACAGGAGCTGCAGCATGCTCTGCAGGCTCTGATGACGGGTAAGGACATATGCTGACCACTCAGCCTAAGACAGACACGGTCCCTAGCCTTAGTTTAATATTAAAGAAGGGGGATCTGTCGGGGTTTCTAGAGCCCCCGGCCTTAGACATGGTCAAGATGGCGCCTGACGCTGAGCCAAAAGCGGCCAGCTATACAGTAAACAACCAGCGAATTCCAATGATTGGTTAGTTAACGATGTGACTAGAGCATGCCCCCTCGTGTACCCATCCTGCGCCTGCAGCTGTCCGCGTTTATCTCGTGTACTCTCCCCTGATTGATTGAAGTGTATATAAGCCTGGTGGGTGGGAGAGCGAGGGGGGAAACGGAACGAATGGAGCGGAAGAAGCTATGGCGACGGCGGCGGCGATGGCAGCGACGGCGGCCACGGCAGCAGCAGGAGCGGAGCTGGAAGGAGGGAGTACGCGGGAGTGGAAGAAGCTGGGAAAAGGGAAGCTGAGAGTGCGCAGAAGCTAGGGGTAAGAGAAGCGTAGGAAAGGAACTGTGCACAATAAACTTCCAAAGCTTCAGACATTTGTCGTGTCTCTCTCTGCGGCCAGAGGGGACCCGATAAAGATTCATCACTTATGTACAAAAATGCATTAGATTTATGTGCATTGATCTTATATCCCACTACTTTACTGAATTCACTTATGAGTTCTGAAAGTTTTCTGGTGGAATTTCCTGGTTCCTCTAAGTATACAATCATATCATCAGCAAATAGGGACAGATTGAGTTCTTCTTTTCCTATTTGTATCCCTTTAATTTCCTTGGTCTGTCTAATTGCTCTGGCTAGAGTTTCAAGGATGATATTGAATAGAAGGGGTGAAAGAGGGCATCCCTGCCTTGTTCCAGTTATTAGGGGGAATCCTTTCAGTTTTTCACCATTTAGAATGATATTAGCCATGGGCTTAGCATAGATGGCCTTTACAATGTTAAGGAACGTTCCCACTATTCCTATTTTTTCTAGTGTTTTGAGCATGAAGGGGTGCTATATTTTATCAAATGCTTTTTCTGCATCTATTGAAATAATCATGTGATTCTTGACATTAAATCTATTGATATGGTGAATTAAATTTATTGATTTCCTGATGTTGAACCAACCTTGCATCCCTGGGATGAAACCCACTTGATCATGGTGCACTATCTTTTTAATATGTTTTTGTATGCGATTTGCTAACATTTTGTTCAGAATTTTTGCGTCGATGTTCATTAAGGATATTGGTCTGAAATTTTCTTTCCTCGATGTGTCTCTGTCTGGTTTAGGTATCAGGGTAATATTGGCTTCATAGAATGAGTTTGGGCGGGTTCCCTCCTCTTCTATTTCATGGAATACTTTGAGAAGCATTGGAATGAGCACTTCTTTAAGGGTTTTGTAGAACTCTGCTGAGAACCCATCTAGTCCTGGACTTTTCTTTATTGGTAGGCTTTTGATGACTTCTTCTATTTCATTACTTGAAATTGGTCTATTTAAATTGTTTATGTCCTCCTCGTTCAGTTTAGGCAATTCATATGTCTCTAGAAACCTGTTGATGTCTTCGAAATTTTCTATTTTGTTGGAGTATTTCAATCGTGTCTGTTGTGATATTTCCTTGTTCATTCTGAATTTTAGTGACTTGGGTTTTCTCTCGTCTTCTCTTCGTTAGCGTGGCTAAAGGTTTATCAATTTTGTTTATTTATTCAGAGAACCAACTATTTATTTTTTCGATTATTTGTATTGTTTCTTTTGTTTCAATTTCATTGATTTCAGCTCTGAGTTTAACTATTTCCTGTCTTCTACTACTTTTGCTGTTGGTCTGTTCTTCTTTTTCTAGGGCTTTGAGCTGTAGTGTTAGGTCATTTATTTGTTGAGTTTTACTTCTTTTATTAAATGCGCTCCATGAAATAAATTTTCTTCTAAGTACTACTTTCATGGTGTCCCAGAGATTTTGATATGATGTTTCTTTGTAGTCATTTACCTCTAAGAATTTTTTAATTTCCTTCCTGATATCTTCTGTTATCCATTCATCATATAATAGCATATTGTTTAATCTCCAGGTGTTGGAGTAGTTTCTATTTTTTACTCTTTCATTTATTTCTAACTTCAATCCATTATGATCTGATAGAATACAAGGTAGTGTCTCTATCTTCTTGTATTTGCTAACATTAGCTTTGTGGCATAATATATGGTCTATTTTAGAGAAGGATCCATGTGCTGCTGAGAAGAAAGTGTATTCGCTCTTGGTTGGATGGTATATTCTATAAATGTCTGTTAAGTCTAAATTATTGATTGTGTTAGTGAGATCTATGGTTTCTTTGTTCAATTTTTGTTTGGAAGATCTGTCCAGTGGTGAGAGAGGCATGTTAAAATCACCTAGTATTATTGTGTTATGGTCTATTTGGTTTCTAAATTTGAGAAGGATTTGTTTGACATACATGGATGAGCCACTGTTTGGGGTATAGATGTTTATGATCGTTATATCTTGCTGATTTATGCTTCCCTTAAGCAGTATGAAATGTCCTTCTTTATCCCTTCTGACCTACTTTGACTTGAAGTCCACATTATCTGAAATGAGGATGGATACTCCAGCTTTTTTGCTGAGTCCATGTGCATGGTAATTTTTTCCCCATCCTTTCACCTTTAGTTTATGGGTATCTCTTTGTATGAGATGAGTCTCTTGCAGTCAACATATTGTTGGATCTTTCTTTTTTATCCAATCCGCCAGTCTATGTCTTTTGATTGATGAGTTCAGGCCATTAACATTCAGGGTTATTACTGAGATATGATTTGTATTCCCGGTCATTTGGTTCATTTTTAAATTTCATTTATTTATTTATTTATTTTTTTGACACACCTTGGTTCCTCCTTTATTTGACAGTTCCTTTAGGATAATTCCTCCCTTTGCTGATTTGCTTCTTTATTTTTTGTCTCTTCCTCATGGAATATTTTGCTGAGAATGTTCTGTAATGCTGGCTTTCTTTTTGTAAATTCTTTTAGCTTTTGTTTATCATGGAATGATTTTATTTCATCATCAAATTTGAAGGTATGTTTTGCTGGGTATAAGATTCTTGGTTGGCATCCATTTTCTTTCAGAGCTTGAAAAATGTTGTTCCAGGCCCTTCTAGCTTTTAGGGTCTGGATTGAAAAATCTGCTGATATCCGTATTGGTTTCCCCCTGAATGTAATTTGGTTCTTTTCTCTCACGGCCTTTCAAATTCTTTCTTTATTTTGTATGTTAGGTATTTTCATTATAATGTGCCTTGGTGTGGGTCTGTTGTAATTTTGTGTATTTGGAGTCTTATAAGCCTCTTGAACTTGATTTTCCATTTCATTCTTCAGATTTGGAAAATTTTCTGATATTATTTCATTGAATAGATTGTCCATTCCATTGGTTTGTTTCTCTAAGCCTTCCTCAATCCCAATAATTCTCAAATTTGGCCTTTTCATGATATCCCATAGTTCTTGCAGATTCTGTTCATGATTTCTTACCATCTTCTCTGTTTGTTCAACTTTGTTTTCAAGGTTAAATATTTTGTCTTCAATATCTGAGGCTCTGTCTTCCAGATGTTCTATCCTATTGGTTATGCTTTCTATGGAGTTCTTAATTTGGTTTATTGTTTCCTTCATTTCAAGGATTTCTGTTTGGTTTTTTTTCAATATCTCTAACTCTTTATTGAAATGATCTTTTGCTTCCAGTATTTGCTCTTTTAACTATCAATTGGTGCGATCATTCAATGTCTGCATTTGCTCTTTCATCTCATCATTCAATGCCTGCATTTGCTCTTTCATGTCATCGTTTGCTTCCCTGATCATTTTAATTATGTACATTTTGAACTCCCTTTCTGTCATTTCTTCTGCCATGCTGTTGTTGGATTTTATTGATGTAACATCTAGATTTGTTTGGGGCATTTTCTTTCCTTGTTTTCCCATATTGTTCAGGAATCAGTGGGTCATTAAGATATTGCAGATTCCTCTATCGACTTATAATGTCCCTGAAGATTGCTAGTATATCCCCTCTCATCCTTCAGTAGACTGCAGTCTTGGAGGAAGTTGATTATGCGGTGCTCCATAAGGAAGCTGCCTCTCTATGGTTGGGACCCTCAGGTGGGGTATATTCCCTGCTAGTGGGCAGAGGTGCCTCCACTTGTTGACCAATGTTCATCCAAAGGGGAACTAGGCTGCGGGCTGAGGCAAGGCATGTTTGAGCCTGTGTCTCTGGTTTTACCCTCCTTGTGGGAAAACCTCACCTGGCAGGGAAGACTCACCCGGTGGGGAGGTCTCGCTGGTCAGTTCCACTCCTAGAGGTTGTCCTCAATCTACAACTACCACCTGGGCTGGGCTGTCTTCCTCTGCAATGTTCCCAGGGGCCCGGACCTACCTTCTGGGCCTGGGAGCCTCACCCTTCGCAGACGAGTCTCCGTAGGCTGCCTCTCCTCAGAGAATCTGCCCGCAGTCCTGGAAACTTTGCTCCGCCCCTAGGCATGTCTCTTTGCGGCTCTTCCACCAAGATGCCGGTCCTGGGACCCTGCTCTGCACCTAATCGCCTGGGTATGTGGCCCCCTCCTCTGAGCTGCCACCTGGAGCCCTGTACAATAGCTCTGAGACCCAGAGAGCTGCCACACACCTCTTCCTTCAGACAGCCACCCGGTTTCCAAGGCAGTCACTAGGAGTCCAAGCAACTCACTTCACGTCTCTTCCTCCCACCAACCGCCCATAGCCCTAGGCAGTCACTCTGAGTCCAAGTGACCCACCCTGTTCCTCCTCCTACTCGGGGTAGCCCCCCGGGTGTTCAGGAGCGGTCACTCAGAGACCAAGCGACCCACCGCGCTCCTCCTCCAGGCAGGCCACTGGAGTTCAGAAGCGGTCGCTTTGAGTCCAAACAACTCAGCACTCGCCTCCTCTTCTGGCAACCACCTGTGGCTCTGATGCAGTCACTCCTAGACCAAGTGACCCGCCACGCTTCTCCTCTTCCTCCGGGCAAACCCCCCCCCCCGGTGTTTAGAAGCGATCGCTCTGAGTCCAAACAGCTCACCATGCAGCTCCTCCTCAGGCAGTCACCCAGAGCCCCAGTGGTTACTCGGAGTCCAAGCGCTGTGCTGAACCGCCTCCTCTACGATGATCCCAGTTGTCCATGTTTTCCGCTCCAGCGGGGGGGAGGGGCGTCTCGCCGAGCAACTCTACTTCACAAAGTTCCCAGAGTTCCAGGGCTACTGCCCCATCCAGGACACCTCCCCAATGGGAGAGACTCACCCGGCGGCTTTGAGTTGGTCCCAATTCTCTCACTATCTTCTCCTTTGAATCCTGCATCCTGGAGCAACATGAAATGCAGCTGCCCTCTAGGCCGCCATCTTGAAAACCTCCTTTTTGTCCCTTTGTTGATTATGTTACTACCAAAATCGCTATGCAGATTTAATGCAATTCCTATTAAGGTTCTGATAATGTTCTTCATAGAAATAGAAAAAGCAGTCATGAAATTTATAAGAAAAAATAAAAGACCCAGAAAAACCAAAGCAATTCTCAGTGGCAAAAGTGAAGGAGGAGGCATCACAATACCAGACCTTAATTTATACTACTTAGCTATAGTAACAAAAACAGCATGGTATCGGTGCCAAAATAGACAGGTAGATCAATGGTACAGAATAGAAGACACACAGACAAACCCACATAATACAGTAATCTCATACTAGACAAAGTAAAGAAAATATAGCCTCTTCAACAAAGGGTGCTGAGAAAACCTGAAATCCATATGCAACAAAATAAAATTAAACCCCTATCTCTCACTCTGCACAGAGCTTAACTCTATGTGGATCAAGAGCAATGGCATTCGACAGAAGACCCTTCATCTACTAGAAGAAAAAGTAGACCCAAATTTCCATCATGTCAGAAAAAGACTCCTAATGTACAAGAAATAAAATTAAGAATCAATAAATGGAATGGTATCAAACTAAAAAGCTTCTTCACAGCAAAGGAAACAATCAAGAATGTGAAGAGAGAGTCTACAGAATTGGAGAAAATCTATGCTGCCTGCACCTCAGATAGAGGATTAATCTCCAGGATATATAAAGAACTCATAAAACTAAATACACACACACACACACATACACACACACACACCAAAAAAAAAAAAACAAAATCAGTCAACAAATGGGCAAAGGAACTGAACAGACACTTCATGTGGATCTTTAAAGGTGAAGATTGCAGGAAAAGCGAAGTGTAAGAAATTATGGAACAGTGAACAGGCAGTAAGAATGGAAATATTTTTGGATATTATTTTCTTATGGTGAAATATATTTGTTTTTATAGTTCAATATATCTGAGATATATAAATTATCAAAACTTATTGGATGAATAAATAAATAGTAAATGACTAATATTTGTAAGCTGGAGAGTATATAAAAAACATATTTATTAAAAAACACAAAAAGAAACAATAAGAAACTATAATGAGAACCCCTGGTTAGAAACAGCTACAAAACAACTATGAGAACTCTGTTATCTTCACAATGACATGAAAAAGAAGGGACAAGTTTGGGGGGCATTATGAAGTGGGCTTACCAGATCTGGTCATTGATGCACTATGTTGAATTAAAAAGAAGGAAGAAATTTAGTTTGTTGCAAAAGTTAGAGCCGAAAATAACAACACTTTTATTATCTAACAACACTCAGAATTAGAAGAACTGACCCCTTTAGAAGAAAATGAAGATCCAAGAAGTGACAACAGATCATGAGAGTTTTATCCTTGTATGTACTTTTGGTTTTTGAATATATAAAAGCTGAGGATAAGCTGAATTGAAGAATTTACTGATGTTAATAGCTATGGTATAACCTAACTATCATTTCCGAATGGGCCTTTACCTGAAGAAAGACAGCACACAGCCAACAAGGACTCAAATTCAGTTTCTGTCTCATTAAAGGATTCCTATTTTTTAAGTGAAAACAAAATTATCTCACCCTAAAATCTCTTTAAAGATAATATGTAATGTACTTCCTTACATCACACAGGATTTCTTGAATGCAAAATTATTAAATTGATCTTTCACATGCTAAGAAAGTGTGGGAAAGGATATGGTTGCCTTTAAATCTTAAAGTCAAAATGAGAAGTTTTGATATTACCTTAAAATATTTGATATTACCTTAAAATGCAACTAGTTTTTCAAATAGCCATCTAAAAATTGAAATATGTTTGTCATTTTCAATACTGAATCCATCTGGCTATGTTAAATGGTCATTAAATTTTTGAGTTAAAATATTCTTGAATACTAAAATATTCACCAAATGTGATAAGTTCATACTAAATTTGATGTGTGTATGTATGTTTGTATGTTCATAAGTGTGCATGGTTTTTTTTTTGTGTGTGTGTGTGTGTGTGTGTGTAACTGAGATCATTGCAATTGTAGTTTAAGATTTTCCAGAGTTCTCATAGACCTTAGAAAAGTGGAAGTACATCCCATAAAATGAGCTACAAATTGAGTCATGATGATAACACCATACAATTACCAAATTTTGCTTGGTGACTGATACTGTTTAAAATTCTTCATATACATTATCTCATTTATTCCGCAAACAACCCATTCAGGTGAATAAACTATGATTCAGAATGGTGAAGTGAATTTATCAATATTAAATATCTAGTAATCATTACAGCAGGGAATAAAAGTCAATTCTGGACCAACACAAAGCCCTCTGAACCACTTGGCCATGCTAGGTAGCGTAACCTAATAAGTGCATGATGCCGATTAACTTAATGATAACTGTAGTAAGGTAGGGTATGACCAGAGGAGATGGGTCCCTGGGAGTGTGATTTGGGCTATATATTTTGTCCTGTTAAGGAGTGCTCCCTCTCCCTCTCTGTCTCTCTCTCTCTCTCTCTCTCTGCTTCTTGGTGGTCACATCCTGACCTGCTTTCCTCTGTCACATTATTGCACCATGATGTTCGCCTCACATAGAGCCCTCAGGAATAGATCCAGACACCTCTATTTATAGACTGACACCTCTGAAACCATGAGTCCCCAAATAAACTTTTTTTCTGCTAAAACAGTTCTTGTCAGGTCTTTTGGTCATGATAGAAAAAATGTAACTTAAATACCATTTACATATATATATATATATGTATATATATATATGTACATATATATACATGCTATGTGTGTATATATATAAAATACAAAGATGTATATTTATACATACAAATATGTATATACTATACATATATATGTATATATGCTATACTTACATTTTATATATATACTATTTAGAGTGAGTATGTACATATACCATATATGTTTATTTAATTGGAATTTCTATTTATGGCTGAATCTAGGATTTCAATGTTCATATAACTAAGAGCCTGGGGAGTCATGAAAGATGATTCAAAGAATTTTCTACCATGATAGGATTGTAGATTATGTTAATATGTCCATGAGAATAGAAAGTTCAGTGGTCCATTTTCAGAATTTAGTATTTAGCCACTATTTGGTTCAATAGCCATTGGGTTTAATAGCTGTTTTAATTATAGTCCTTCCTTTGCCTGCCCCAATTTTAATATTAGCTAAGTACATAGATTGTAACCCCTCAGCTTCTAAGTTCAGGGTGAAGGGTTGTGTTGCATTAGGGATAAAAGTCCAGGCTTCTTGCTACCTAGATTCTAGCAACATACCTTTTTGACAAGAGTAAATTCCTTGCCCACCCACTTTCATGCAAACGTATTGGTTCTTGTAGAACCTCAGTATTTCTAACCTGTCCCACCTAATAAGAGGCAAAGCTCAGGTTTTACTCAGAGGTGGGACTGGCCACCAGTGCTCTAGATCGGTGTAGACACATCAGAAGGTCATAGGTGCTCTCTCACTGGGTGCCATGTTGTTGAGAGCCCACATCCTGCTGGCTAGAGATCAGGTCTCAAGTGACTGCCTGAGAAAAGTCTGCTGAAAGAATAAAGTGTTCCACCCAGCACCTGAAAACCAGTCTCTGCAGTGAGAGAGGGGCCTGACTTCCAGAAGTACTGGGTAGCAGACTCAGGTAAGTTGCACATGAAACAATTGCCCCTCTGATATTTGTAATTTTTCACTTCTGCCCACCTTCCTCTCCTTTTCATTCTCCCTTGAGAATGCTCAGTCATCTCTGGACAAATTGAATTTGAGTTTAGTTCACACTGGAAAGTTTTTCTTATTGTAGTAGTGTACTATTGATTAAAAATTATTTCTACCCCTTTATCTCATGTTTGAATTTGTTTATCTGACAAAGGTGAAGGAAGAAGGTACGTCAGGCTAAACCTGGAAGGAGCCAGTTATTAGGAGAGCCTTGTGGGTGAGGGATGGATGAGCATGAGTGCACAACCTGTGAACATTTACTGAGCAGAAATAAAATTGCTCTGGATATGAAAATGGGAGAGAAATGCAGAATAAAATCAGTCTTATTCTTCTTCTTGATTCTTGCAATAACATTTTGGAAATGTAGTTTCTTGAAGTAATAATAGAATAAGATAAGAAAAATAAAGGGAAAGAAAAACAGAAGAAAGGAAGGGTAAGAATAGGAAAAGAAGTGAAATGGGAGAATAAGAAAATTAAAAGAGGTGAAGAAAAAGGAGGGGACACAAAAATTAGTTATTTTATAGCTTAGAGATAAATTTAGAAATAAAGTAAAATTAATGATACGTTTCCATTACAAGTTAATTTTTAAATTCTATATAGTCAGAAAGGTGGTTAACATGCTTTCATTACTTGATTTTTTTCTTAAAACAAAAAGTTAAAAAGTTAACAAAGAACTATGTGACCATGATCACTTTCTCACTTTCTGGGTTTTTGTTTCAATGTTTGCATCTTCATCTAAGTTCCTACAATGAAAAGGAGGATGTGCCATCTTCTCTAAAACTGTTCCCCTTGTTCTCACTTTGTCATGGGTCTGCCATATTTGAGCAATGTTGACAAGAAATAAGTAAAATTTATTATTATGATCTTTATGGTAATTATAAATTTTTTCAATCTTTTCAATTTTTTTACTTTAATTGTAGTTTTGTTTATTTCAGATAACACCCCCTCCTACATTTAACATTTAGTAGCAAACTATTCTGAGCAGTATTATTCTTTTCTATGCGTGAACTCCAAATGCATATGGTTCAGAAAAATATACCAAACACAAAATTTTAAAGATTAATATTTCAGTATAACCCTATGGTTTTATACATAGTATTTTAATGTTAAAATATTTTAGGCAGGTTTATTTGTAATGGTAATAAGGAAGAGTTTAAAGAGAGCATAAACAAGGTCATATATCTGGTTATTGGAATAAACTAACATTTTAAACTTTATGTTTATTATTTTCAACTTCAACCAAAAAAAATGATTCTTACCTATTCTGATATTTCTCATCTTTCACGTTTAAAATATTCCCTACTCCCATTTTTCATTCCTCTTATATAAATTCAGAAAAACAATCAATCTCCACTGTGAGAAATGCTTTATTCATTGCATAAAATGCAGTTGGTTGGCAGTAATACATAGAAATATGTGTAATATAATTTCATTTATGTTTTCTTTTTATTTTTATTGCTTAAATGCAAGATTTTTGTCCCTATTCCTTAGTTCATAGCACCTAGGCTGTAGGGGGTTCCAAGGGTCCCAAATATTAAAAATGTGTTCCCCATTATTCATACATAGATCTATCGGTTCATAAATATAAAGAGTAGATTAAGAAAACCCATGCCTTTTTATGCTTCTGAGGTAAGTACCTGTATTTATTCAAATTCTCTAAAATGATGGTTTTGTGTGCATTTGCAGGATTTTGTATTTCTTTGATACTAAGTCTTTTGGAACCCCAGAATTTCTGAACTACAAGGCACACATGGATGGGACAATTACTCATTTTTTTAAATAAACTAATAGACCTAGGTAGATAAGATGACTTATATTTTGAGTTGATATCTTCACACAGTCAAATTTTCATCTCTAATGATAGTTTCAGACTGTTTGACAGGATTTTATCTGAACAAAACAAAACAAAATAACCAGATAGATTACTCAGAAAGCATAGAACATAAGAATAGCAACAGGTATCTTTGAGGAACTTTATGGTACGATTATACAACAAAAACAATAATTATTAATTTCTAACATTAAGGGATCAATATTTTAATAAGGACCAAACCTTGAAATTCTGAATAAATATAATGATATTTAAATTAAGAGAACAACAATAGTATACCATATTTTATACAAACAAGAAAACAAAATTAAAGTGGAAACTTCTTTAATAACTCCAGTTTAAAAAATGGCAAAAGCTATAGTTTTAGAGTTCTCAGTAATGGTAAAATCCAAATAATTATTTTATGTTTTGAAACAATTTCAATTTAGTGGAGGAAAAATTTTATCATGTAATCTTAGATAAGACCTAAGCAAATTATTTTGTCAGAAAATGTAGTTATTGCACTCACATTCTAGCCGGTATTTATCATCCTTTAGAAATTTCCACTTATTTATGCCTAATAATTCTCATCAGACTGCCTCTGTAGGAGAGATCTTCTATCATTTTTTATGTTAATTTATAACATAACATGTAGTTACCATGTTCTTTCAGCTGCATGGATTCAAAATTTAGTTAATGGCTTGTGTATTAAGAAAAGAATGTATGTTATTTTATTGAATGTCTTATATAGCACAAAATAATTCTGAGCACTTCACATCTACTAGTTTGTTGAATATTCATTATTCAATAATTAATTCTATTTATTCTATTGTATGTTCTTATATTTCAATTGTACAAATGAGGAAACTGAGACACAGAGATGTCAAGTACTGAGAAAACTCATTTGGAAGTGTGCAGACTTTTGTTTATAGCCAATACAGAATCCTTAAGAGAAGCTTTACCCTCTAACTGGACAAGATCAAGACTCTGACAAAATATATGAGGAAAAATTTTAAATATAAGACCTCAGGCAATAAAGGACAATGATTTCTCATGGGGGGGTGGAAATCATGAAGTAAATTCCATTATTGACACAACTTTCTGCCTTGAGAGAGTATAGAGACCAGAATAATGAAGCAGAAAACCAGGAGGAGGACTTAATTAAAGAGTTAAGTCTGTGAGTCCAGAGAGATGAACTAGTGTTCTCAGTGCAGTTTTGCAGAGAAGATTGATGCATAGAGAGAAAATGCTGGAAATATGGAGGCTCTTGCATGAACATATAGCTGACCAATGACCAGTACATGCATATGATGGATCAGGGAAGAAATACTTGACACTATTAGAGTTAATAGTGCCCAGGTTCACACACAGCCAGAAATAGAGTCTCATCCCACGAGCCAGTCAAGCAAACCTCATAAATGGCACAGTCAAGATAAGATGAGGTTCTTGTCTAGGGCATGAAAACTAAAGGCACAGAAAAACCTCACCAATCAAAACAAGTTTTAACACAATATTTTTAAAAAAATAAATATTAATGAAAAATCATGACAAACAAATTATCAACATTTTAAATATAGTTAGGATCAGCTTAAGTACTACAGAGTTATATTGTAGCCTGAAACAAAAGGCAAAAGCAGTGATATTGATGAGTTTCATGTTATAAATTAAAGGGTGTTGTATTAATATCAGCTCATAGTCTGAGCAGTGAACATTATTCTGAACCCACCTAAGAAAATCAAGCAAGACCCAGAAAAATCATAGTATTTCCAAGCAACATAACTGAATTCAGAGGTAGTGCAAAACTATACATATGAATAAGAAAATATTCCTATCCCTAAAAATATGTAATTCATGATTCCTGATGTTCAATTAAGAATCACCAGGTATGTAAAGAATCAGGAAAATAAAATCTCTCATGAAAGAAATAACCCAATCAATTGAAATTGACTTACAGCTATTAACAGTCAAGTTAATAACAGTCAAGTTAATTCTTCCAAGACTGGAATTAACAGTCAAGTACACTAGGTATGTATTCCTCTAATCCTTATGTACAAAAGGTTAATGAAAGCACAAGATATAAAAAAGACCCAAATAAAATTTCTAGAGTTAAATCTACCATGGAAGGTGTGAAAAATAAATTGAATAGGCTTAACTGCTTATTCAATATGGTTGAAGAAAAGTTTAGTAAACTTGAAGACATAAGGATTGAACATATCCAACAGGCAAACTTAAGGGAAAATTTATAACAGTAAATGCTTGTATTAGCAATAAAAACCAAAAAAGTCTCTAATGTCCTCTTCTTAAGGAAACAACAAATTTCAAAAGTAAATCAAACCAAAAATCAGTAGAAAAAAGGAAAATTAAAGATGATAAATCAATAAAATAAAAATACAATAAAGAAAGATTAATAAAATATAAAACCAATGATGATATGAAAATTTATAAACCTCTATGAAATGATCAAGAAAAAGAACAACTACAAATTACCAGTAGTAACAGTGACTATGGTAATATGATAATAAGTTTTATGCACATTAAGTGTTAATGTAAGGGAATACCATGAACATTTTTATGCCAAAGAATTTGACAAACAATAGAAAAATTTCTTGAAAAACACAAACCAATAAAGCTGGCTTAATAAGAAATATAAAACTTGAAAAATCTTATAATTTTGAAAGGCAATGAATCTATAATGAAAGTTCATCTCTCAAAGATTCTAGTCCATACATTTTCATTGGTGGATTCTACCAGTTAAGGAAAAAAAATAATAATAATATCAAATCTACAGAAGCTCATTCTACTGAGGTCAGGATTACTCTACTGTGAAATCCATCAAAGATGGAAAAATAGTTAACTTTATGAATTAAATTTTAGTAGATCAAATCCAAAAATATGCAAAAATATTAACACTTTATGACCAAGTGAGGTTTATCAAAATTCATGGATTTAATATTCAAAAGTCATTCAAGGTAATTCACCTTCTTAACAAAAAATTTTAAAAGATCATCTCAGTATACACATTCCCCCCAAATCTGACAAAATACACCATGTTTCTAATAAAAAATTAGTAAATGGATAAGAGGGATACTTCAACTTAATCAAAGAATGCAATAATAATAACATGACCTTTATTATAGTAAGTATGAAAGACTGATTTTCTCCTGAAGTGAGTAACTAGATAAGGACTCATACTCACCACGGTACTGGGGGTTCTACCCAGTTAAATGGGGCAGGATAAATAAAAAGCATATAGGTTGGAAATAGAGAGAGAGAGAGAGAGAGAGAGAGAGAGAGAGAGAGAGAGAGAGAGAGAGAGAAGAAGGAAGTAAGAAAAGAAAGAGAACTATTTTTGAACAACATGATTGTATATTAAATCTGCTTTTATCTACAAAACATTGTACAACTAATAAGTGAGTTTATGAAGGTTGGAAGATACATGCTATGGTTTAGATATAAGGTGGCCCCCCAAAAGCTCATGTTTGAGAAAATACAAGAATTTTCAGACATGAAATGCTTGAGTTATGAAATCCTTACCTAATCATTGGACAACTCCACAGATATGGATTAACAAGCTGGTAACTGTAGGCAGGCAGGGTGTGTCTGGAGGGGATAAGTCACTGGAGGTATGGCTTTTGGATGTATATTTTGTCCCTGGTGAGCACAGCTCTCTCTGCCTCATCATTGCCACATCTTGAGCTGTTTTTCTTTCACACCCTATGCCATGATATTCTGCTTCACCTTTGGCCCAGAGCAATGGAATCAGCAGTTTATGAACTGAGACCCTTGAAAACATGAGTAATGTTATTATTTTGGCAGGTCTTTTGGTCACAGTGATGAAAAAATGTACTAAAATAATGCACTATCAAGATATAAAAATGAACTATTATTCTGTATGCTAAGAATGAAAAATCAAAAATTGAAATTAAAAATAATACTATTTGTATTAGCATTAAAAGTATGAAATGCTTGAGGATAAATCTAACAAAAAATGTAAGTCTTTTACACTCCAAATTACAAAACATTATTGAGAGAAATTTTAAAGTCCTAAGAAAAGATGTATTTTGCTCAATCTCAAAATTAAAATAAAAATGGTTCCTATATATTATATCCAATATAGAATATATATTTATAGATGCAAAAAAATTTCTCTCAAACTCCCATCAGTTTACTTTGTGAAAACTAATCAACTGATTTTAAAATTCATGTTTAAATGCAATTGATCTAATAGAGTCCAACAACTTTTCATAAGTGGAGTATAGGGCTGAGGTTGTGGCTCAGTGCTAGAGTACTTGCCTGTCATGTGTGAGGCACTGGGTTCAATTCTCAGCACCATATAAAAATAATAAATTAAATAAATGTCCATTGAAAACTAAAACTTAAAGTCTCCTAGGACTAATAGTACCTCAGTTAGAAGGCTGTATCTAGTGGGAGCATTCTTGCTGGGGGCTAGGGGATCAGGACTCTATAGAGTCCTAAGGTGGTGCAGGGTATCCCATGGCAATACACGGCAAGCTTTCTTGAGAGCTCACTTTTATAATAAAATCAATCAATCAATAATTCATTAATCTATGAATGGATTCATCTAATTTTGAGGGTAGAACTCTCATGACTCAATTACTTCCCAAAGTTTCCATTTCTCAAGTCATTTACATAAGATCTTGGGTATTGTTTCCAATTTGGGAGATAGATTCAAATCATAGTATTTAGTCTGTTGAATGACAGATGAATTATTTTGTTCACTTAGGAGTGGTTCCTGAATTCCCAGTTTAAAGGCTGAACTAGTATTTTAAAAATGGTATGCATAAAATTGTCTTTAAATTCCACTGCTTGAAATGTTTGAATTCTTACATACATAACTGATTGTAACTGAAATACTGATATTTGATGTGACAAACTGTTCTGCTACCTGTGAGTCAAAACAGGCTGGTCAAGACATTGAAATGAATAAGAACTTAATCATTTAATCAGTTGAAAATGATACATGAAAATTTTAATTTTACCAAGAATATTATTTTTAAAAGAGAATGATTGAGTACTTTATATATTAAAAAAATTAGTTTGTGATTATCCATAATGTCCAACCTATTTGAGATTGCTAGGGTATTTTCTCATCTGGATGAAGTTAGCCCAGTCTTCTTGTTTTGCAATGGATCTAGATTCAGTTGTAAACCTGGAAAATGATACTGTCTTCCATGTTTGTGCTTAATTGAGTGATGACCTCTACTTATTTAGCCATTGACTTATTGATAGATTGCTTTTTTTTGGATCTAGATTCAGTTGTAAACCTGGAAAATGATACTGTCTTCCATGTTTGTGTTTAATTGAGTGATGACCTCTACTTATTTAGCCATTGACTTATTGATAGATTGCTTTTTTTTAACCTAATGGCTCATCAAAGTGTAAATATTTACATGTTATTAATTTTTTAAATCCCATTTTAATAAAAATTAAAAAGATGAAATCTTTATAGTAAATATATTGACATGAGGAATAGTCACATAAATAATTAGGGATTGTAGCAAATAGTTGATCTTTTATCTATTATCTCCATGTTATTTTTTCATTGATTGGGTGAATTCACTTGGTGTGCTCAATTCCAGTACATTAATTTCTGTATTTTAGGGGGGAAAATGACAATAAACCAGGGAACCAAATTGAGCAGATGGTTTGGGCAAAGCTGCAAAATTCAGTTGGAATAAGTTCTACTGGTTCATCTAAATATGTATTAATAAAATATCACTGTTCCATGAGCAATAAACCCCCTAATAATGAATGAAAACAGGAATAAAATTGGAAAAGCATTTTCAAATATGTTTCTGATAAAAATGATACTTTTTCTTAGGCATTCTTATATTATGAATAAAACTTGTCACATTTACAATGACTCAATAAATGGAATGAAATTAAATAATTTTATCTCTGTACGTATTTATCTCTATATATGGATATATAGTTTGAATATATATATTCATATATATGTACATATATATAATAAACATATATAACCATTAAGAAAGGTATCTACATGGATACATATGGTTAGTTTATAGGAAATTTTTCAAAAGATAAAAAAAAAACCAATTAATTAGTATAATTTTCTACTTTTTCATGAAATTTTTGAGAAATGAGCCAATCCGCCGCTGGCGGCGTCGGCACTCTCAGGACGCGGGTCCCCCGGAGGCGGCCCCGGCCCAGCCGCCCAGGCAGCGCAGCCCCGCGTATAGCCGCCGCCGCCGCGGAGGAAAAGCCTCGGCCTCCTGCTGTGCCGCCGCGCCGCAGCCCACCCCCGGGCTCGGAGCCCCTCCCAGCCCCGAGCCGAGGGCGGCTGGCCAGCTCATCGCACCGCCGCTGGTGGCAGCCGGCCACCGCTTCAGACTGCCTGAGCGCGCCGCCACGCGGCACGTCCCTGCACGGGGCTACGGACCCGGGACGCGTCCGTGCACGCCACCGCCGCCCAGGGCGATTTTGAACTCTTGAAACAAGAGTTCATTAAAATTCCTAGTTTCTTTGTTCTCCATAGTGATAGTTATATGTGAGAGAACCTGCGCTTTCCTCCTAAAGACTCAGGAATTGAAGCACAGGAAACGTGAAATTCTACTAAAAATCATTAAGCAATTTTTTTCACAGCTGGATAGAAAATAGCTCAATACCATACTTTTCAATAAATTCCCCAGATGAGAGAGTATTTAAATAAGGCTTTAAAAATGTAAATGCATGTGAGTGGATGAACAGGATAACTGGGCTCTAAGCATTTCATAATCTCTCTAATGGAAAAAACACTCAGAAATTTCTCTTTTCTCTCTCTCTCACTCCCAATTGAAAATTCATTAGAAACAAGAACTATGTAATTTTCCTCATTAAGTTTATCAATTAAGATAGTAAGTTATGGGACCCAGCATGCTAGTTAATATAATTTTAAGTAACATAGGTATTCTATGGGGTTGTTAGGTCGATAGTCTCTTTTTTTATTATTTTATTTTTATTTAGCTTTTTAATTTTTTTACAGACTGCATTTTGATTCATTGTACACAAATGGGGTACATCATTTCATCTCTATGGTTGTACACAATGAGAGTCTCTTATGATGAGGTTAATAATCTTTTTGTATATCTAAAATCTGTTCACCCAATCCCAAAAAGACATGATATTTTCCACATTTATAAGAATCAAAGAGCATTGCTTATTGATGTTAGAAAAATAATATTAAGTAGAAACAATAGTTTGATGTGAGAAAATTATTATAAAATATTTATGACTTTTATATAATGGAGTGCAATTCTAGTATATACATGATTGCCAGGATAAAATTTTGACACCAGTTTTCATATAAAGATAGATGAGAAGTGATATTGGAGTGTGTTTACATTCAGAGTTTGTAGTCATAAGCTAGAGAACAGACAAAGTGACAAAGTGGCTACACAGAATTTAGGGTAGAACTCATTTAGGCTAAATAAAATATAATTCATGTTTTTTCACTGAAAAACATCTTCGAAAAGACACTACCTCCCAAGTTGTTGTCTGAAGGATTGTTTCCAACATATGCTTTTTAAAGAAAGTATTCAAACCATAGCAACCATGAAGATAAGGAAAATAGGTATCATAGGTTTTCCAGAAGGAGCAAAGAGAAAAGAGCAGAAAGTCTATATAAAGATATAATAACAAAAATTCACAAAGCTGGAGAGGGAAATGAAGATCCAGATCCAGAAAATTCCAAAGAATTAAAAATGAACATAAAGAGACCTTCTCTAAGACATAATAAGATTGTCCAAAGCTAAATACAAAGAATTTTTAAAGTGTAAAAAGAAAACACCTTTAACAAAGGAATCTCTAGAAGACTCTATCAGTGGAATTCCCAGCAGCAATATTTCAGACCAATACAGAGTAGAATGGTATATTCAAAGTGCTGAGAGTAAAAGTAAATCTGCTATTCAGTAATACTATACCTGACAAGTCCATCCTTCATTATGACCATGTAAAATTTCTCTCTTAGACAAACAAAAGCCATGACATTTTATCACCCTTAGACCAGTATTATAAAAATATTAAAGGAAGCTCTAAAAAGTGAAATGAAAGGACACTAACAATATATGAAGTATAAAACTCACTGGTAAAGTTCAGAATGTACCCAAATTGAAGATATAACTCCTATGGTACAGCATAAGTGAATTTTATAGTCTTATAAAAACTTAGAGATAATTAATCATGTTAAAATACTTAAAGTTACAATAATTGATTAATGGATGCAAGATGTCTTTTGCATAAACTGTGACATTGGTGATGTAGAATTTGAGGAAGAAGTGTAGAGTTTCATATGCACCTTGAAATTATAATTTGTAATAGCTAAAAATACCCAGTTGTATGTAATTATAGGTCATATGTAACCTTACTGTTACCACAGAGAAAATATGTATAACAAAAAATATAGCTAAAGGAATGAAATCATAGCACAACAATGGAAAATCATCAAATCTGAAAAGGAAGATCTAGAGATTAAGAATGAAGCAAAAATAATTAATAAAATACCAGTAGTAACCTCTTTCCTATTAATAATTACTTTAAATGTAAATTGATTAGATTTTCAACCAGAAAATATGGAGCGGCAAAATGGGTAAACAAAAAAACGTAAAGTCCAAAAATATGCTGTCTACAAGTGATCCATTGTAGATTTAAAGACACACATAGGCCAAAAGTGAGGGTATGGAAAAAGTTATTCCATGCAAATGGTAATCCAAAGAAAGTTGGAGTAGCTATACCTATAAGAGAAAAAAGAGATCTTAAGTAAAAACTGTTCCAAGAGACAAGGAAAGTTATTATATAATGGTTCATTGAAAGATGAACATGTATGCACCCAACATTGGAACTCCCATGGTTAAAGTCAAAAGAATTCTAAGGAGAAATAGTAGCAATATAATAATAAGAGGGAACTCTAATACTCCACTCTTACTATTGGATATGTCACCTGGACTGAAAATCAATGAGGTAGTAGCAGACATCAACAACTCTACATACCAAATGAACTTAGAAGACAAATAGAAAAATTCATATAATAGCATAATGCACATGCTTCTTCTGTGCACTTGGAACATTCTTCAAAATAGATCATACATTAACTCATAAAACAAGTCATAAATTTTTAAGAAAATTTCAAACATATCAGATATCTTTGTCAACCACAGTGGTACAAAACTAGAAATCAATAATGAGAGGAAAACTGGAAAATTCACAAATAAGTGGAAATAAAAAGAAAAAAAAAAAACCCTCCAGAACAATTAAGCGTTTAAAAGGGAAAACAAGGCATATTTTGAGACAAAAAAATAGAAACACAGCATACTGAAACTTATGTTTTGCAAACAAAGTAGTTCAAGTCTATAACAACAATTGCTACAATTAAGAAAAAAGAAAGATATCACATAATCAGCCTAACCTTTTCAACAAGGAAATAGAATGGAAAAGCAAAGTAATCTCAAAGTCAGCAGAATAAAGGAAATAAAAATGATCATAACAGGAAGATCTAAAACATAAGCACCAAAAATTATTTAAAAAGCAGATCAATGATATTGAGTTGGTTTTTGGGAAAAAAATGACAGCTAATCCTAGGGGGAAAAAAGCACAAGTAAATTATAAATGAAGGAGGACACATTATTACTTATAATAAAGAAAAACAAAGGATACTAAGAAACTACTCTGAACAATCATACACAAATAAGATAACCTATTGGAAGTGGATATATTTCTAGAAACATTAAAGCTACTAAGTCTGAATCACAATAAAAGAAAAAAAATCAAAGCCAGGCACAGTGATTTACTCTGTATTCCCAGCAACTGGGTAGGCTGAGGCAGGAATATCCCAAGCTCAAGGCTAGCCTCAACAACTTGGAGACCCTGTCTGAAAAAAATAATATGTAGAAAGAGCTGTGGATTTAGCTCAGTGGTAAAGTCATAGATTCACTCCTCCATACAAAAAAGAGAGAGAAAGAAAGAAAGAAAGGAAGGAAGGAAGGAAGGAAGGAGGGAGGGAGGAAGGAAGGAAGGAAGGGAGGGAGGGAGGAAGGAAGGAAGGAAGGAAGGAAACTCAAACTAAGAAAGAGATAAAGAGATTGAATCAAAAACTCTCCCACAAAGAAAATCTCAGAAACTGATATCTTCACTGGTGAATTGTACAAATGTTAAAAAAGAATTAATGTTGATCCTTCTCAAGTTCTTGCAAATAATTAAAGAGGAGAGGAGTACATTTTCAAACTTATGTTTACATAGATTCTATTATATTGATATCAAAGTCAGACAAGGATGCTACAAGAAAAGACAATTGTGGAGCAGTATTCCACATGAAAATGCCAGAAAACAACATGCAAAAACATTAAAATGGTTATATACCATGGTTGAGTGAGATTTGTTGCTGGGTTGAAGGATGGCTCATATTATGAAAACTAATAATATGATACATCATATTAACAGATTACAGAAAAAAACCTATATAACTACTTCATTTGATGTAGAAAAGCATTTCAACAGGTTTTTAGCCATTCATAATAATAATTATAATAAATCTTTCAATGAATTAGGTATAAAAGGAATGTGTCTCAATGTAGTAAAGGACATACATGGAAAGGTCACAATTACATCATATCCAGTGCTGAAACCTCAAAGTTTTCCTCTAAGATCTGTAACAAGATGAGGATGTTCACTATTACCATGGTTATCCAGTATAGTACCAGAAAACCTAGCCAGAACAATTAGGGAGAAGAAAGAAATCAAAGGCATCCAAATGACAAAGGAAGAAGATAAATAGTTGCTGTTTGCACATGACATAATCTTTTATCTGGGGAAGCCTAAAGACAATACCAGAATTTGTTTGAATGTATAAATTAATGCAGTAAGTTACAGAACACAAAATCATCATACAAAACCCAACACTGTTTCTATGTACTAAAATGTAACTATCTGAAGAAGAAATCAAGGGAAAAAATCCCACTAACAATGGGGTTTGAAAAATAAAATAGGAATAAATTTAACCAAGGAAATAAAAAGTCTGTAAGCTAATAACTATAAAACATGAATGAAAGAAAGTACAGACACAAATAAATGAGAAAATATCCCACATTCATAGATTCAATGAATTAATATTGTTGAAAAGTCCATAACTATCTACAGATTCAATACAATCTCTATCAAAATTTCAATGACATTTTTCAGAGAAAAAAAGGATATAAATTCTAAAATCAATTTAAAATGATCAAGATGTGGAATACCAAAGCAATATTAAGCAAAAAAAGATAAAACTGGAGGCATCATAATACCTGACTTCAAAATATACTACAAAGGTATATTTTAAAAGGCATAATACAGGCATTTTAAAGTCATACAGACAACTGGTGAGATTCTACACACTAAATACAACCATGAGAAAGAAATTATGCTCCATCTATATATGATGTATTGAAGTGCATTCCACTGTCATGTATAACTAATTAGAATATATAAAAAAGTTAAAAAGTCAGATGGACAAATGAAATAGAATAGAGAGTTCAGAATAAAGCCACACATTTGTGGTCAACAGATTATTGAAAAGAGTACTAAGGGCACATACAGTCAATAAGCAAAGGATAGTCACTATGGCAAATAGTATTGGGATAATGGGATATCCACATGTAGAAGAATTTTAACTCAATCCCTATGTCATATCATATGCAAAAGTCAACTGAAACCTGAGTAAATAATAAACATAAGACCTGTAACTGTAAAACTAGTAGAAGAAAACTTAGAGGAAAAAACTTGGCATTAGCTAGGGCAGCATATGTTTAGATGTAACATTGAAAATGTAGGCAATGAAAGCAAAAGTAGACATGTATGATTACATAAAAGTAAAAGCTTCTGCACAGCAAATGAAACAACAGAATTAAAAAGATTATATGTAAGGGAAAACTATTTGCAAACCACATATCTGGTAAGGTGTTAACATAGATATATTTTTAAAAATCAACAAAAGAAAAACAAATATCCCAACTGAAAAATTGTTGAAGGAACTGTACAGTCACTTAATAAAAGAAGACACACAAATGGCCAGTTCTCAACATCATTAATAATCAGGGGAACGAAAATTAAAGTCACAGAAGAATATCACTTCACACCTGTTAGAATGACTATGATCATAAAGGAAAATAGTTAACAAATTTGGGTGAGGATGTAAAGAGCGAGTAACACACTTGGTGAGAATGCGAATTAGAATAGCCATTTTTGAATAACATGCGGAGGTTCCTTCAAGTGTTAAAAATGGAAAAACCTTATTAACTAGTCATTCCACTTCTGGGTTCATATGCAAAGGAAATGACATCAGAATTTCAAAAGTATATCTGTACTTCCTTGTTCTTTGCAACAATTTTCACATTAGCCAGGATATGTTATCAACTAAGAGTTCATGGATACAGAAATAAAGAAAATCCAGTACATATGTGTATGATGGAATACTATTTATCCATGTTCACTTTTTTAAAGTTTTATTTTTAGTTATATATGATAGTAGAATGTATTTTGGCAGGATATTCATACATAAAGCAAAACTTATTCTATTAGATTCCCACTTTTGTGGTTGTACATGATGTGGAGTTACTCTGGTGGTATATACAAATACAGGCAAGGAAAGTTGTGACCAATTAATTCTACTGTCTTTCCTATTCCCCTCTCCTCCTGCTTTCCTTACCTTTTGCTAGTCCAATCTATTTCTATTATTCCCCTCTCCAATCTCCCTTGGTTTGGGTTAGCATCCACAAATCGGAGAGAACATTTTAGCTTTGTTTTTTTTTTTCAATTGACTTAGCAATATATCCTTCAGTAAAACCCATTTACCAGCAAATTCCATAATCTGCTTCTTTAAGGGTGAGTAATATTCCCTTGTGTATGTATGCCACATTTTCTTTATTTGTTCATCTGTTGAAGCACACCTAGGTTGTTTCCATAGCTTGACTATTGTGAGTTGAGCTGCCACAAACATGGATGTGGCTGCATCACTGCAGTATGCTGTTTTTTTATTATTATTATTATTGTATACAAATGGGATACATGTTGTTTCTCTATTTGTACATGGAGTCAGAAGAAATGTCAGAAAGGGAGTTCAGAATGTACATAATTAAAACAATCAGGGAAGCAAATGAGGAGATGAAAGAGCAAAGGCAGGCATTGAAGGAGGAGTATGCTGTTTTTAATTCCTTTGGGTATAGAACAAGGAGCAAGATAACTGGGTCAAAGTGTGATTTCATTCCAAGTTTTCTAAGGAATATCCATACTGCTTTCGAGAGTGGTTGCATTAATTTGCAGTCTAAACAGCACTATATGAGAGTACCTTTATTCCCACATCCTCACCAACATTTACTATTCCTTGTATTCTTTATAGTTGCCATTCTGACTGGAGTGGGATGGAATCTCAGTATAGTTTCCATTTGTATTTCTCTAATTGCTAGAGATGTTGAACATTTTTTTCATATATATTTTGACCATTCATATTTCTTCTGTGAAGTGTCTGTTCAGTTCCTTTGTCCATTTATTGAGTGGTTTATTTATTTTTCTGAGGTTAAGATTTTTGAGTTCTTTGTATAACCTAAAAATTAATGACATCTGAGGTACTGGTGGTGAAAATTTTTTCCAATGTGTAAGATGTCTGTACACATTCTTAATTGTTTCGTTTGCCTAAGAAGTTTTTCAGTTTGTTACCACCCCATTTAATTATTCTTGATTTTACTTCTTATGCTTTAGAATTTTGTTGAGGATTTCAGTTCCCAAGTTGACAAGTTGGAGAGTTGGGCCTACATTTTCTTCTAGTAAGTATAGGATCTCTGGTCTAATGCCTAGGTTTTTGATCCATTTAGAGTTGAATTTTGTGCAGGGTGAGATATAGGGGTTCAATTTCATTCTATTATATATGAATTTCCAGTTTTTCCAGCATCACTTGTTGAAGAGTCTATCTTTTCTCCAACGTATGTTTATGGCACCTTTGTCTAGTATGAGATAACTATATTTATGTGGATATGTCTCTCTCTTCCCTGTGGAACATGGACTAATTTGAAGGATATTATATGGGAGAAATAGGCCAAGTACAGAAAGTGAAATACTGCATGACATCTGTATGATATATGCATGACAGTAACACTTTGCAGAGCATTGGTCAATTATTGCATAGGATACTCCTCTAGTGTAATTTGTCTGATATTTTCTCATGATTATATAGGGTATATGAGATTTCAGAAGGAATCTCATAGAAGTAAGTTTCCATTATCATCAGACTTATTACTCTCAATAGACTTGACCAAAGTAGAGCTTGTAAGATTTCCATATTACACGTTACTGTTCTACTTTCTGTCCTGTAACCCAGATAATGAAACTGCTATGGGTAACCCATACTTACAGAACAATAGTGTTGGGTCACTTTCTTGAGGTCACAGTATTTGTATAATTATTTGGATTCCTGCACATAAGCTATATGTCCTCCTTCATACACACGCACACACACACACATGCACACACATCACTCACAGACACACACACACACACATATACATATATATATATATAACATTTTAATAACTTATGGATATTTATTTTATATCTTGGGGTATAATCCAATATGACTTTGTTTGGGATTTACTCAAGTTGTTCAAGCTCTGGTCATTGGGATTTTTTTGTTTTGGCTCCTGTGTCCTTCAGACATGCCCTGCCATTTTTTTAAGTATCATTTTATATTTTGTCACCTTAAAATTCTTCAGACTCGCGACTCGTGTGGTATATTTCCTCCCTGAGCCCTAGAATCAGCCCTTTCTTTAAGGAGAAAGATCTAATAGTAATTCCCCAAAATTTTACAATGATCAGGTGGATGCATTGATCTATACCATTGCTGAAAGGAATTAATTATATTTTTGAAAGTCTAGAGAGTCTAAGTTCCCCAACCACTGACAACTATTACTTTTGCTGCAATTTAGAAAAAGCAGTGTGAATATGTATGCATTTATTTTATTCCCTGCTTATTCATTCTTACCAATATCATTTTCCTCATCTTCATTTTTTAAATTTTATTCAAAGTGCCTCATTTTTTCTATTTCATAAAAAGTACAGAAAGTGCTTTAAAGTCTTTGTATAAATGGAATTGTTTACTGTGCTCAAATTTTGTGTCAAAGATGTTGGTACAGTGCTGCAATTTTCATACTCTAGAAATGCAAATGGCTTGGTTTAAGGCATATTACATTTGCTTTTCAAATAGGTGCCCACTATTCAAACAGAATTGAGCTAGAGTGTATTAGAAATCTAAGGATTACAGACAAGATTTTTTTAACCATTTTAATATTAAATGCAATTATGGCAAGCAGTATACATAAAATGCCATCTAACATTTCATCCCAACATGAAAAAATATTTCAGTGATACGTTGCAACTTCCTACAATGTTCTACATCAACAACAACCTCATTTCCCCTGGCAGCTTATCAAGGTTTTATTCAAATGAATCAACCACATTTCACATTACAACAGAAGACAAGGACAATACTCTTTATTTCAAATTCAAAGACCACTTTAAAGTCACAATTGGTATATATTTACAAATTTTTCCTATAGTGATCATTTTCTTTTTATCAAAGAATTTATGAGAGCTATTAATGCCTACAGGCGAATGACTTCATTCCCCAGCAGTAAAATGTGAGTGAAGTCAAGAAAATAAGGTGCCCTTGATCTTCTAGAATTGAACCAGTATATCTGAAGCACTACACACTTAGCTATCTTCTCTTCTGGAAGACAACATTAATAAGAAGGAAGTAGCATCCTAAACCTATTATAACTTTCAGAAATTGAAACCTAGTGCTTAAAATAATCTAACTGAAAGGTGACACAATAGTGTCTTCTCTTTTTATCATGGAACTCAAGTGTAGAAATTTCACTCTCATTTCTTTAAGTATGGCAACCCTGACGCTATAAGAAATAGAATTTACTTCTGAATAAAATTTTAAAAGTGGTAGGGCTACAAAGACTACAGGAATAAGGCATATAATTAGTTCATATCCAACTGAATATTAGGTCTGAATCTTCACTGGTACACATTGATGACAAGCTTCTTGTCTTTTAAGTCTTGTTTACCTGGACTGGGCATTTAGCTCAGTGGTACAGCATTTACCTAGCATGCTGTAGGTCTAGGTTCAATCATAGTACCATAGAAACAAAAAGATCTTCTTTCCTAACCAGACAGGAAAGTTCTCAAATAGATTTGAAGAATTTTTTTAACATAAGGAAATGGATATATTCAGTGTTGGATATTTGATATTTTTACGAATCAGTATATATTTTGAGATTTTACATATGGGTAATTCATACATATAAATCTGCAAACATTTACTTCTTATATTGCCTACAAGAGAGAGATATTTTGTGGCCTATTGTGGTAACCATTTGTTGAGGAAGCGATTCACATGAAAACCTATATATTATCTATAACATACACTTTGGACTTAATAAGCGAATTTCTGATGTCACACCACCCTACTTATTTTCTTCATAAAGCTCACCATTCTCTGGATTCATCTTGCTTATTATGTACTTACATTCTTATTATCAGTCTCACTTCATTAGATTAATGACTCATGAGAGGGGTATTTCCTTTGGTTATAAATATAGTACCAATATTTGGAACAATGCATTACATGTAGGATAAAAATCAATAATTTTCAATGAATTTATGAATCAAGAAAGGAATCTAACAAGCAAGCATACACTACCAGAGATCATGGATCTGATAAAGTTGCAAGAGGTTGTTCCACAGGCTAACATGATGATTGTATTGGATATAGTCCCACTGCAAATATGTAAGAGCTCTAGGCCCCAGGAGGAAGTTGTGTTTTTTAAATATAAATATAGACTTAATGCTTATCAGATGACCCAAACTTAACCTGGTGTTTACAATTAAGACATATAAACAAGTGTATTACCTCTATTGAATTCAAAATCCAAGCCAGGAAAAGAGAAAATTAAATTATTATTAAAAGTTGAAGTAAGTAACCACTGCATTAACAGTAAGCTTATTCTTAGGGGTTTATGAGAGAACAAGTTTCAAAAAAATAGGACAAAAGTTGAAATAAAGAGCATTTCCAAAAGCAGCATTTTAAATATTAATTCCAATTTATTGTTATTAATCAATACTGCATTTGTAAATCATTCATCGTTTTCTCCAAAAAATTGTTCAGCCCTAAATTCTTTCTCTAAAATTCATATCAAATCTATACTGGATAGCCTTCTATGAAATTAGTATCTGGCACTCCATAACCTAATAAAACAATGGTCCAGAAGATTTTGTCTGCATGCCCCCAAAACACATTTTAAGCATGCACATCTGTTGCCAACACTGGCTATGTATAGGGGGTCACATATCTGTGACAGCTTCATTTGAGATCACGATATCTCAGGGACAACTTCTTGCTACTTTAATTTTCTCCTTTCTTTTTCTTTAATCCCTTCTCTAAAGTGCTTGTGATTAAATTAAAAGATTATTTTGTTTATTTTGCACTTTATCTGAGAATTTAGCTCTTTGAAGAAAGCTTTATCCTTAAAGAAGTTTCTATAAGACTTTCCAAGTTGGCTTTTGCCTCACAGGGTTGCCCTCAATATGTGTGTCATTTGAAATTGTTTAGGCACAGTTTCAGGAAAATAATTATGTACAAATTAAAACTATTTCACAGACAATATTACAGTCCATAAATTGGGCCAGAAACCCTCATGGCTATCATTCAGTCTTGATAATGTAGTAAGTTGCAGATTCTTTCCAACAGGTAAAAATGTGAAAACTTAGTGTAAACTTTCAAACATTTTGTTTTCTCGAGTTTTACTGTTAAGAAAAAGAAGATAAAGAAAGAGAGGAGACCCTCAGTGATGAACTCATGACCTGATAGAAAGATGGTGAAAAAATGTGTCTTACTGAATTAAATATATCATTATGTATCACCAATTTCTGAATATTTTTATTTCAAATTGGTTGTTATTTTCCCTCTATAAAAAGACAATGATCATTACATGTTCAGACTCATCCTATAAATAAATGATAAGTAATTTCATTATGAAATCAAATGCATCCCCTTTTTCTGTTTCAATTAATTGCCAGACCATTCTTCTTTTGATTTTCTGGGAAGTTTTCCATTGTAAAACCAATAATGAATGTAAAGCATATGAGATAAATTTTCTATGTCATCTTATTGAAGAGAGATGAAAATAGATGTTGTCACAGTGGAAAAATCTTCAGAAAATAATTAACCCTATCCCTTATTTTTATTCATTTATGTCTGAAAAATCAAATCTACTTTTGCACAAAGAAGACTGTGTTATGATCCAACAATGAGTTTATGTCATTTTGGTAACAAATTTTGAAAAGTTCTATGTTGGTGTTGCTGATTCTATGAAGGGTTTGAAACACTGTACAGAAGAGGCCGTGCACTAATTTGAAAGCAAAGTGGAATTGCAAATAGCAAATAGATATATTATGCCTTTAAAATGCAATTGTTTTGCTGTAACTATCTGCAAATTTATGTGGAAGATGGTGTGTCGATTGGAGATCAAGACAGAAAGAGCAAAGGTGTCAATTTGCAAGTTAGACCGGGAGAATCAGAAATGGTCATAGGAGTGAAGCTACTTGAAGCTAGGCTCATGAGGAATAGAAATTCCCCATTTCTTAAAGAATATCATCCAGTAAAATATAATTCAATAGATGACTGCAGATATTCGGGGTAATTGAAAGGAGAAATTAATGCCTATTCAGTGAGTACATTGTAGGCCACTATAGGCAATCACTCTATCTTTTCTCATCTGTACCTTAAAATAATGCTAGTGTATATTTATTTTTCATTGTGTTATTATTATCGTTTTAATAGATAAGGAAGGTATAGTTTGGAATGATTGCAAATTGGGGTATTTCAAAGCGTTTTAACTTTTATTGGGAGAAGTTGTAGACTGCATGTGGCATTTCATGTTCTCCCTCCAAAGAGGGTTGAAATGTTATAATGTCACCCTTCCTAGGATTCCTTGAAACTTGGGAAAAGGGCAGGATCCAGTCCAACAGTAATAGACAATGCTTTACCTGTTCCCAGACAGTGCTTTATCAGGAGTGAAGATACAGTTGGTAAAGACAGTCTTTGAGACAACTTAATTCTTAAGAGGCTGGAGACAAAGAAATGAGGGGAGAGGAATACCAGGGATTAGGCTAAGAGCTGATAAAAACTAGCACTCCCATTTTTAATCCTAAAACTATTGAAGAGGTGTAATGGAGCAGTGTTTGGAAATAAATCTAAAAGTGATTCCAGGAGACAGTTTCAATGACTAATTATCAAAGTTAAGTCTCAGCAGTTTTCTCTTCACAACAATTTCATAGCCTCCTGAGATAAATCAGTTTATAGTGAAGTTGGCAAATAACAGTGCACACTGGTAGGTAAAAGGAGATTAGTTTTGCCTTTTTGTTAAATAACTGGAGGCAAACAGAAACCTTAGCCTTTTGATAAGTGACTGGCTCCACAGATACTATTAGAACAGCATCAAATATTCATCTCCATCCACATCCCCTCCCCATATACATGTGAGTGGACGATGGAAATGGACGATGGAAACTCATTACTGTTCACATCCCAACACAAAACCAAATTTAGAAATCCTTGCTTCTGAGAAGCCTTTCCAGAAACTTCTCTGTGTCAGTACTGAGGAAAATTTCCTATGAACTGTATCTAGAAACAATGTGTTCTCAAATCTATCATTTGTTTGGAACTCAACCTTAGTTCTCAAATCTATCATTTGTTTGGAACTCAACCTTAGAAACTTGAAAGTCAGTTGAGAAATTGTGGTTCTACTCAATTTCCTGGGAAAGAAAATGCAATTTTTTATGTGGACAGTTTTCTTCTGTTTTTCTAAAGAACATCATTTTAAAAAAGGAAACCAATCTCTTTCTCCTTTCTTTTGAAATAAATGCAGATATAGTTATTAATTATATATGTGTATATAAATTTAATATATGTTATTAGAACTGCATAAAAACATTGTACATCTGGCTTTGGTGTAAAGCTGTCAGTGATTCTAAACAGAAAAATAGGTATAATGTTAGCATTGAATAAGAAAGTAGGAGAGAACTTCTACAACTTATAAAAAGAAGAGTTCACTAAATATTGTGCTATACTTTTCATATAAACCTATTTTAATTTAAAAAGTCTTCCTCTTCATCACTGATCCTTATCTTTATCTCACTCACTTATCAGTCAATTTAATACTCCAAAATTATTGAATTATAATAGCAAAAAAAACCCCTCCTGTATTAGCTAGAAATAAATCTAACATGAAATTTGTAAGGATTATTGAGAAGAATGCCTTATGTCATGTTAATATGTTTATGAGTATTTTATGGACAATTTTTAATTTTTACTATTTTAGGGAAATAATATGCAAATAAATGTAGCAATATATTGCATTTTTTGGTAGAAATCTAAAGAGAGAAAAGATATCAGTTCTCCACAAAATAATGTAGTAATTCAGTGCAAGTGCAGCAATTGTGATAAAGCAATGTGGCGTTGGTGTGCAAATAGTTTGTAGATCAGATTTATTGATTTGACCTTGATATATAATGAAATGCATATTTTTAACATAATATTAATTTAATAAATTTTGACACACATAAAAACCCATTATACTGTCACAACACATAGGATGATAGATATATTCATCATCAAATTTCCAGAAATTTTTTGCAATGAATAGCATTTCCAGAATTAGCACACATAACATTGTGTAATTCACTTAATATGTGTTTTCTTCACATGTAAAATTGGGTGTCTAATAGTGTGTGCATGTATATTACATGACTAACATACATAAAGCATATAATACACTGGCTCTAATATTTTAATATTAATTTCTTAATTTTGTAATGAAACTTGCTAGTTTTTCTTCATCTATTTATCTTTGATGGGCATCTAGGCTGATTCCATAACTTGACATGATAAACATGATGAACATGATGAACATGTGCATATAGGTATTTCTATTGTATGCTGAATTCAATTCCTTCAGGTATAAATCTAAGGATAATATGATGTCTTTCTTTAATTTGCTGGATTTTAGAAGCTAGACTTTCTTAATTACTGTAATTGTACCTGAAGCTCCCCCTTCTTTGAACCTATATGACCCAGTAAGAAATTCAAAAAATCACCTGACTTTTTCAGTTAGGATGTATAGAGACGAGATTTGAACTCTGAAAAATGAAATTTAATTGAACATGAACATTTGTACAGACAGGGTGATAAACACACCACTGATTTTTTTTTCAAGTATTGAAATATTGTAGGGCATTTCCCTGTGACTCTTTAAAGCAATAGAGAACAAAAACTAAAATTTTTTTTGACTCCAGCTCTCTTTTCTCTTTCCTCTTTGAAATAAAACCTTTAAAAATCACATATTTAAAAAATAAAGACATGAATCTTTATTAATATAAAAGTGGAATTTTTAAAATTAGAGCACAGATCTGCAGTAGTGTGCTGCTTAATTCCCGTCCCTTATAAATAGAGATGGTATAAACAAGATATTAGAGAAACTTTTGCCTAAAAATATACTGGAGGATAAGTCCTGTTTGCCCACAAAAAAGAATAGTAATGTATGCTAATAATTAAGCCTGGTAAATCCATCTTCCACTACTTTGGAAATAGGTTGCTTAATATTTATTTGTGTGTATGTGTGTGTGTGTGTGTGTGTGTGTGTGTGTGTATGTTCTTATTTTAATAAACTCTCTTTTTGTCATTCACATTTCTGCTACCCAGGAGGCATGAGCTATTGCAAGTATCCTTAATCATACCATTATTGAGTGTTGTTATCACCATGCCATGGTTTTACTCTCAGTAGTATATTGATATATGTAGAGGTAACATAACCCCATACTTGAAGGAGGTATTTTATTTTGTGTCAGAAAAGAGGCATGTCTGCAGGGATATATATAATTTAAAAGTTTAAAGTATAGAAATAGGATGTGTGCTACTTTAAATGTTGCAAAAAATTTCCCCTTTATCTCCTTTTAGAAATGTGTGCTTCATTCCTACCTTATGCTGATATTTGAAATTGGGGAGTAGCCTCTATTTATCTCTTTTCTCTGTAGTCAAAGAATCTGCTTTATAATGAAAAGAGCCCTTTCTGAAAGGGTTCAAGAAAATGCTTTCTATGGAAAATGAATAAATAACCTGTGAAACTCTCTACAATTGAATATTATTAAGTTAAACAGGTTTAAGATTAAGAAAGCAATTAGAAGTATTAGGCTGAATCTCTTGTCAGTTTCTTATGCCCACCCTCACATTAAAGTCAATAGGAGCTGGATACTTTTGGCTGTGGGCAAAATGTGGTCCATTTTGAATAAGAATAGCATCTGCAATTACACTAGCTAACATAAAAATTAAAAGGTCTATCAATTCTCATATTTCAGAGCATAAGATTATAACCAGATGGTGCCAGAAAGTTTCTGTGGGGCATGATGACTCACTAATGGTGTATTATGACAATTTTCTTTTGGTCTCCTTCCTCATAATGTTTCACATACACACAGATATGCCAAATACAGGACATCTGAACAGATGGAACATTTGCAATTTACCAGGATGAAATCCTCTCATGACCTAACAATAATGAGGTGCAGAGATCCTAGAAGTTGTGGAATATTTCAACAAAAACACTTCAGAATCCAACTCGATAGTAATAACTGATCTGCTTCTAAACTGGCAGATTTGTCTTCACTGGTGACCTGGCAATTTACTTTAAACTACATTATAAGGGGTTATTATGGGAAACTACTTGCTGGAGAGAAACAATCAAGGCATTGGAGTTTAGAAAACTCTACACCTAGATGTGAAAAATCAATAATAATACATATTCATTGAGCACCCACTAATTTCTGTGTACTGTTTTGGGTTTAAGAAAAGTATGGAAGAAAGCAATTTTTTTAAAAAACTTACTTACCTTGAGGTAACTGAATAGTTTTTCTTTTGAATGCTATGAATGATTAGATGATATATAAATTCAATAGGAGCTCAGAAGAAAGTGCGGTAGACTGATACAATTAGGAATGTTTCTGAATATGTATCTATAACTAATATCTCTCCATATATATACATACATATCTCTATCTATCTATCTATCCATATATGCCAGAGGATTTTTACTTGCTCATATAATTTATTGAGTACCTAAAACACTAAAATTATTTATTTTTGTTTTTAAAAGATCCATAACATATAACTTTATTAATTTAAGTAACATTATTGCATATTTCCTTTTTTTTGCTGTAAATTACCTTGAACTTTTGTTTGTATTAATATCCTTTGGAACTCAAGCATGCTGAGGAACAGTATATTATATATTTGGGGGTATGGGAATTTGATTGAACCTCTTTACATTGAACAAAATAAGATAGCAAATTGGGTATTAAGGGTAGTTAATTCATATTTTTAATTTTTATCCCCTCTCATAAAAACTTCCACTAGAACATATACAGTAGTACCTGATTATTTATAGGGCACATGTTTCAAGACCCCCAGAACATATATGAACCTTTGGATAATACTGAATCCTATATATATCATGGTTTTTCTATACATACATACCAATGATAAACTTTGTAAATTAGTAGAGCAAGACATTTATAATAACAATAATAATAAAGCAAAACAGTTTTACCACACTTTATTAAGCTTATGTGAATACGGTCTCTTTCCAAAAATATGTTGCTGTAATATTCTTGCCTTCTTGTGGTGCTGTAGGATGATGCAAAGCCTGCATGAAGAGGCCAGAGGAGGCAAATGAGCAGGCTGTGGGATGCAGCATCAGGCTGCTAAGGACCACCTGTCAAGAGGGGTAGCATCTGCTTTAGATGACCTTGGATAATGGAGGCTTTGTGATGTAGGTAGTTGGGGAGCCTCCCTAGTGGAAAATTCATTTTCAAAAAACTTTAAAAAGAACACTGTAATTGTGTCTCGGTGCCTTCTTTGTACTTTTGTAAATGTAGGCTGTATTGACCATCTTCATCTATTACATACTCATCCTCCATGTACAATTTTGTCATATTTATTCACTTTCAAAACTATTTCACCACATGTTCCATAAATGAATATTTCCTGAGAATATAAGTCCACTTGGATCAATCAGAGAAATTTCACAAAAATCAACTAACAGTAAGAGCAAAAAGATGGAAAAAATATAATTAGACTGAAGATACAACAGTTCATACTGAATTGAACGGATGTGGCATTGAAGGTGGATGAAGGTCCTGCCTTTCCAGGGATGCAAATGATCAAGGTTATGAACATTTGATCTTGGGTGTTTGGAAATATCTGAAAAACAGCAGTTTTCAAAGTAATCCTTCATGAAATAACTCATTTCTACCTAGGACAGATTTAATTACTTGAAAATGTTCTCTTGAAAGTAATTTAAACTTCATAGATTTCAACTACTAGTTCTATTGAGCCTCTTGGAGAAGGACTGAATAAATTTTCTTATTTATAATTACAGTCCTTCAAATATGAATGAACTTATCTGAACATCTCATATTCCTTTAAACATATCTACATCATTCACCATGATGATCAACCTTACCTGGACAAACCTCCCTTTCGTTCTTAAATAGGAGATTACTTAATTAGAATTTCAGTAATTTTTGTATTAGTGTGAAGTGTAATTACTTTCTGTTATAAAGGAATTATAATTTTATTAATGCAGCTTCCATTTAGGTTCGCAGATGGAAGTACCTTCCCTTCATGCTTTCTATTAGGAGTTTAATGTCCCAGCATTGATGTTTTTCATCTAAGTCGTCCTGGGCTCCTTCATACAATGACACTGTAATTAAAGTTGATTTTAATCAAAACTTTTACATTTAGTTTTGCAAATTTTGCCTTGTTAATTTCACTTTGGTATTGCAGTTCACCAGGTTCATTTTAAATCTTGATTTAATAATCTATCATACAAGCTGTCCCTCTCAATTTCAGTTAATTTAGAATTTAAAAGTCTGTTTTCAACACATTCAATTTTGATAAACTCATTTTAAACAAATAGAATGGAATGGCTCCATAGTCCTGTTCTACATATCTCCCTACCATATATCCCTTTTCTAGACTTTCATAGTTGCACAACACATATTAATTGTGATTTTTAAATTAAGATACTCAATTATACTTTCTTCAGTTCACATTGTCCTACCTTTTTAAAAATATCCTGAAGTCTCAGATTTAACTCTCCCACTCATCTTTCATGAAAGCCAAGTTTTCATGCATTAACCAGATAAAAGAAATAAAATACAATAATCATGGGTTCAAGAGACAGAATTGGGGAATTTGGATTGATTCATTGTAGGTCAACAAATAAATAAAAGGATGTTGCATAAGTAGTGTAATTGACATTTATCAAATCCACTTCTTCATCCTTCTCATTTTAAGCAACTCTCAAAAGTCATACGTGGTGTTAAGCAGTAGGATCTGAAAGACTTAGAATATGGAATGATGTTATCTGATAACTGTAATTAGGAAGAACATAACACATGTGAAATAATGAGAAAGTAACTGAAAAATACATTAGATAAATGTGTAGCTCTATGCTTATTTAACAAAGTCTATGGCTTTGAATTTTGAAAAAGAAAACATTTAGTATGAAAGAAAGGGGAAACAATAAAACTAGCAAATTGTCAGTTATGCATGAATCTAAATGACTAATCCCCATTATTCTGAATGATCAAAATATTCACTTTAAATGATCATTCTTACTTTATTTAAAGCTTCAGATATTTGGAATATCTGAAAGAAACTATGGGTCCATACCTCACCACTATTAAAATTCAATTACTAGTACCTTGAAAATATAATCTTAAAATGTAAGTTTGGTATACTTTACATATAGTTTTAATGAATTCATATTGGTGCCCTGGATAAAAGTTTAGAAAGCTGCCTGAAAATATATTATTATGGAGAAAAAATTATCATATTCTCATTTTTGTGGGTAAGAAATGGTCATTAACAGGCCTGTAGTATATGCTTTCTGAATAAAGGTTGTAGAAATGTCTCAAAAGTTTGTGTCTATAAAAATGTTTTTAACAGGATATAATTGAGCAGTATGTGATTATTTACAGTATATAATCTGATAATTTATGATTTATGGGCCTGCTCTCTAGAAATATGAAGCTATGTATCAATCCAAATTTGAAATGGAGTTGTTCTGTGACTAATCGACTCTCTGTTGCTCAGGTGTTACAGAACCTAAAGACCTCGCATGTTAAACTGCGCTTCCAGTGCATGAAGAGGACTGTGGGGAGATGAATTAGCAATACCAGACATCTCCCTGATTCACGTATGCCTCAATTCTATTTGTTTTAGTGAGATTTTTTGCTGTTGTGACTAAAGCACCCAATAAGAACAATTTTAGAGAAGGAGAAGTATATTTGGGGGCTCACCGTTTCAAGGTTCTAAGTCCATAGACAGCCAGCTCCATTCCTGGGGAATCTAGGTGAGGCAAGACATCATGGAAGAATATGCAGCTCAAGATATCACACCAGAAAAGAGAGAGAGAGAGAGAGGAAGAGGGAGGGAGAGAGGGAGAGAGAGAAACTCAGCTCAACAACAGCAAAATGTAAACCCAAAAGTATAAAGGCACACCCCAGGGAAGTGCCTTCTCCAGTCACACTCTACCTGTAACAGTTACCATCAAGTTAATGCCTATCTATCAGGGGATTAATGCATTGATTAGGCCAAACCTCTTATTACCCAATCATTTAATCTCTAAATTTTCTTGCATTGTCTCACATATTGTATCACACGTCATTGGGGAGACACCTAATATATAATCTATACACTTTAAGTTACAAGCAAATTATTTGTAAGAACTCTGATTCACATGAACATGTCTCCATAATTATTTGATATCTTATTTTCTAAAGGGAATATATTGATCATAAAGCTACACAGGAGCTAGGTGTAATGAGCAGCCAAGGAATGTTTTGATAAATTTAAATCATGAGCCTCCAATGAGCTGAATCCCACTTACACTAATGGAGCTTGTTTATGGAGTAAGTATTGCATTAAGTATCACTGGGGATACAGAAATGGATATAGATACTCCAACCTAACAATAGATGACCTGTGGCAGCAACTCAAAATCATGTGAAAAGCATATTTTAAAATAAAATCTATGATTAGTTTGGGACAACCCACAGTGTAGAATAGAACATTTGCCTAGCACGTGCAAGAGTCTGGGTTCAATCCTCAGTGCCACAAAATAAATGAACTATTGAAGGTCAATAAAAGAAGTGATGTGTTATAACTGGAAAAGTTTCATGGATGAATTAAGAATTGAGTTAGTCCTTTGGGTAGAATTTTATCTTTGACAGGTAGAAGTGTAGGATAGGCATATTCCAGCTAGCAAGGATAGTTAAGGCGAGGTGAATTATATGGCAAATTAATCAGAACAGATGAAAGCACTTTTTAAGTTCATCAAATTTGTTTGTGTGTAATAATTTTTGGAAATTTTATATCTAAATATAAATAATATCAAAGATTTTCTTAAAAAATTCTAAACATTTGAGCTGCCTCTAGGAAGAGATCAAATATGCCATGGTATAAAATATTGATATACAACCTATCACACTCAACATAGAAATCATTTTGATTTTTCATTCAGTTAAATGATTTATTGAATCTCCAATTAAACAGGATGATTTTAGCAAATGAACTAAATAACAGAAATATTATCATCTCATAGATAAACAATCCAATTTGTAATCCTGAGTTATGGTCTTTCCTGTAATTAAAACCTAATTCAAAATAAATAAAATATAAGGAGAATTTATTGGTACAGGTACTTGAATAGTCCAGAAGGAAGCAAACAGCTTGGGGATTTGTGTACATTATTAAGGTCATTACATTGACTTAAATCTGGGTGATCCCAGCAAATCATTGTGATTTGTTTAGAAACATAAGGGTGTACCCTTGGAGATTGGAGTAGGATTAACCCCTCACCTACTCTCTCACCACTGTAGCATCCCAAACTATGTAACAGATACCTAGCAGGGAAGAGATGTACTAAATTTTTGGAAACTAATGAGTCATTTCTGTGTGTGTATTTCTTAAAGTGATACATTTTCTTTCAGTGTAGTAGATATTTTAGCATAAGTAAGATGTGGGGAATAAAATGTGAGCAATTACATCTATCACTCCATCTCCTTCTCTCTATATCTAGAATGCCTGTAATATGTCCAAATAGTTTAATCCAGTGAAAAAAAAGTCCAAGTTTAGATTTTTAAAGTCTTTTATGCTCTCTTTAAGAATCTCATATACTTGTTTGGATAGACATTAATAGTCTTCATAATCATAGGTGGAATGTGGTCCCCCAGAGGCTTCCTCTGTTAGATGGCCTCTTTTTGGCTTGCCACATATTCTGAATATTTGAATATTTCATATTAAGAAATAGAATTTATGGCTTCTTTTGAAAAAATAAAAATGAAAACAGGTAACAAGTGAAAACACTAGGTTCTACATTAAAATGATCCTTCATTATTTTGTAGATATGAAATTTTTTGCAGGGAGCTATCAGGGATTAAATTCAGGGGCACTTGGCCACTGAGCCATATCCCCAGCCCTATTTTGTATTTTATTTAGAGACAGGGTCTCACTGAGTTGATTAGAGCCTCGCTGTTGCTGAGGCTGAATTTGAACTCTTGATCCTCCCACCTCAGACTCCCTAGCCATTGGAATTACAGGCGTGCACCACCATAGATATGCATTTTAGATAGGTCGAAAGTCCTCTAATTCACTTCAGCTGCTAGAGTTTCTTATTGCCCTGAAGTCAGGCTGCATTTTCCATTTAGCACATTCACCTGACTTTTGTAATAATCTAAAGAACTTGAGGCAAACACCACCTCACATTCAATAAAAATGATCTCTTCCTTAAAATTAACTGATTGACTCATTCAATGAGAATATTTGTTAGGTATTTTCTTGCCAGACACTCCAAACAGATACTAAAAGAAAAAAAAAATTCTTGATATTTAGTGAAAGACTATGACAAAGATGTCAAGTTTTAGAAAAAAGGCATGAACCAAAGTTTAATGAACAGAACTTTTTAATTTATTAGTAGGGGAAGAGATGGAGCTCAAGGAGGAACACAATTCAGAGGTTAACTGTTAGAGGGGAAAAAAAGACTCTGTCTCTAAAACAAGAACATAAAATTTCAAGAATGAGCTTAACAGACTGAAAGTGATAAGAAATAAAAAGTGAGAAGTGAAAACATAACTGGGTTTTGTCATTATCACCTTTGATGTCTTTCTTGAGAAGAACTTTTTCCATGTGTGATGAATGCAGCAGCCAGTCCACAGTGGGTCATGAAGTGACCGAGGAGAGAAGAAACAACCAAGAATATATTCTCCTAACTCCAGAAAAGTGGTTGAGAAGGAACACAGACAGCAAAGAAATTACAACTAGAAATAAAAGGGAAAAATAGAAACATCTTTAAGTGATTATGAGGAATAAAAAAGCAGTTGACTCCCTGAAGGTAGAAGGAGAGAATATAATTGATGAAACGAGGTCAAAAAAGATGATAAATAAAATATGGACAGTCTGTGTGTAAATGGAAACGTACTTTTTTTCCTCAAGAAGAATAACCCCTCCTTAATATAGAAAATAGAGAATAGTATTAGGGATAGGAGTAACTGTAGTTAGGATTCCTAATATAAAGAGAGTTTAAGGAATTAGGAGACCATTTCCAAGGAGAGTATATTATATGTAAATATTTAGAAATAGCAATTCATTGAAATGGGACAAGATAACAGAAGCTAAAGGAGATCTTCAAGACCCTTATGGAATGGAAGTCTTAGAAATGTAAAACAAGAAGAGTCCAAAACATTCACAATAGGAATTATAGCATTCTGAGCTATATAACTTATTCAAAATAAATTTAAATTTATAGATCTTGAAAATGGTCAAAATCATGAAACTTAACTTTTACCAATGTCTTACTATGAGCCCAATATTTTCTAACATTTCTCTGAGGTAAGCTACTAATAGTTTCCCATTTCATAAGTAAGGAAACCAAGGCATACAAAGTAAATAATTTACTCAAAATTATACTACAGGAAAGTAAAAATTCAAAACCAAGAATTCTAGCTCTACAGTTCCTGCTTTTAATCATTAAGCTCTTTTCTTCTATTTCTTAAATAAGCTTCTTCAAGGAATAAAAGTAGTAGTGAAACCGCCATTTACCAGTGACGAGTTCTGCTCCCTCTACTGTTGAAGTTTGAACACTAGAGAAGCACGCCAAGGCAAGCATATTAAGCAGGTTTTATTTAAGGTAATAATACAGACTTCTCCCGGGAGGGAGAAGGGGGCCATGGCTGATGTTTTAAAGTCTCAAGAAGTGAGCGCAACCTACATCTTTTATAGGTTAAGGTCTCTTTTGTTCTCCAGTTCTCTCCCCTGCCTACATGACTAGACCTGGTTTTGCAGGTGAGATGTAAAAAGTGAGAGTGGATGGGGCAGGGGGAGGGCCAAAGTGATTCAGCCAGGCAAGTGTCCAGGGAGCATTAATTAGCAGCTCCTTACTTGCTGTCCTTGATAAGGGCAGGTAAATTTGGTAGTCAATGGGCTCCGGAGATCCCTGATATTCCATTCTCCCAGGGGCAGTCTCCAACTTCCAGAGGCAGATGGCTTTCATGGCATTCATTTCCTCTGATTTGACATGATCCCCTATTTCTACACTAACTGCCTGTCCCCAATTCTGGCTTCAGTAGTTGATATATAAAATCATGGTGAACATTTAAAAATGAATGACAGCAAATCATTCAACATAGTTTTAGTTTTTTTCTAACAGTGATCTGATGCTAATGGATGGCTTTTCTGAAGTAGGAATTGGTGTTTTGTTGTGTGAAAATAGCAGAAAATAAAGTGTAATTAGAGATGGCTGGCAAAAGAAGTGTTCAACAGTTGGAACCTCCATACTGTTTTCTATGATAGCCATCTAATTTATATCACCACTTACTGTGTATAAATGTTCCATGTTTTCTACATCCTCACTAGCATTTTTTATAATAACCATTCTAACAGGGGTGAGGTGATATCTCACTGTGAATTTTATTTCCTTTTCTCTGATGATTAGTGAGGTTGAACATTTTTTCATATACCTGCTGGCCTTTTGTATACTTCTGTTGAGAAATATCTCCTGAGGTTTTTTGCCCTTTTGCTAATTGTTATTATCAGTATTGAGTTCTTTGTGTTCTTATGTATTCTGATATTAACCCCTTGACAGATATATAGTTTGCAAATATCATCTTCTATTCTGTAGCTTGTTTCTTTGGTGATTGTTTTCTTTGCAAAAGCTTTTTTTACTTTGATGTTTTTGTTCTATTTGTCTCCTTATGCTTTTGTTGAATGTATTTTGAAGACTTACCCAAAAAAATCATTTGCCAACCAATATTATGAAGCATACCCGCTATGTTTTCTTCTATTATCTTTATAACTTAGGGGGTTATGTTTGTATTTGATCTATTTCACATTGATTTTTGTATATGATGTACTTGTCTAATTTAATTCTTCATGTGTATATCTAATTTCCCAGCATCACCTACTGAAGACTTTCTTTTCCCTAGTATATGTTCTTGATGCTCTTGCACTATTCTCAATTCTAATAGATAGAATCAATGTAGTGTTCATCAATAAATAAATTGATAAAATAATTTTTGCATAAATGCACAGTGTAATGCTATTCATCTACAAAAAGATAATCAAACCCTGTCATTTGCTGCAAAATGGATGAACCTGGAGGACTTTGTGTTAAATGAAATAAGTCATGCACAGGAGGACAAATATTGCTGATTTCACTCACAAATCTAATGTTATGATTTCATACACAACTCACAAATGATTTCAAATCTAAAAACAGTGCTTTCATAGAAATAGTAGAATAGAGACAGGAAATAATTAAAATCAGAGCAGAAATCAATGAAATTGAAACAAAAGAAACAATTCAAAAAATGAACAAAACAAAAAGTCAGTTCTTTGAAAAAGTAAACAAAATAGACAAATCCTTAGCCACACTAACAAAGAGAAGAGAAAACTCAAATTACTAAAATTCATGATGAAAAAGGAAATATCATGACAGACACCATTGAGATACATAACATAATGAGAAGCTATTTTGAAAATCTATATTCCAACAAAATAGAAAATACCAAAGACATTGACAAATTTCTAGAAACATGTTCCTGCCAAACTGAACCAGGAGGACATACACAATTTAAACAGATTAATATCAAACAATGAAATAGAAGAAGTCATCAAAAGCCTACCAACCAAGAAAAGCCCACCATCCAAGAAAAGCCCAGGACCAGATGGATTCTCAGCTGAGTTCTACAAGACCTTCAAAGAAGACCTCATTCCAATACTTCTCAAAGTATTCCAGGAAATAGAAAAGGAAGGAACCCTACCAAACTCATTCTATGAAGCTAATATCACCCTCATACCCAAACCAGGCAAAAACACATCAAGGAAAAAATTTTAGACCAATATCCTTGATGAATATAGATGCAAAGATCCTTAACAAAATACTGGCAAACCATATCTAAAAGCATATTAAGAAAATTGTGCACCATGATCAAGTGGGGTTCATCCCTGGAATGCAAGGATGGTTTAAATCCATAAATCGATAAACATAACCATCATGTCAATAGACTTAAGGATAAGAATCATATGGTTATTTCAATTGATGCAGACAAAATACAACACCCTTTCATGCTCAAAACACTGGAAAAAATAGGGATAGTAGGAACATACCTGAACATTGTAAAGGCTATTTATGCTAAGCCCACAGTCAACACCATTCTTAATGGAGAAAAACTGAAAACTTTCCCTTTAAAAATGGGAACAAGACAGGGATGTCCTCTTTCACCACTTCTAGTCAACATTGTTCTCGATACTCTAGCCAGAGCAATTAGACAGGCCAAGGAAATTAAAGGGATACGAATAGGAAAAGAGGAACTTGAGCTGTCACTATTTACTGATGACATGATTCTATATTTAGAGGATCCAAAAAACTCCTCCAGAAAACGTCTAGACCTTATCAATGAATTCAGCAAAACAGCAGGTTATATAATCAACACACATAAATCTAAAGTATTTTTATACACAAGCAATGAAACATCTGAAAGGGAAATGAGGAAAACAACTCCATTTGCAATAGCCTCAAAAAAAATAAAATACTTGGGAATCAATCCAACCAAAGAGGTAAAAGATCTCTACAATGAAAACTACAAAACATTGAAGAAAGAAATTGAGGAAGACCTTAGAAGATGGAAAGATCTCCCATGTTCTTGGATAGGCAGAATTAATATTGTCAAAATGGCCATACTTCCAAAGGCGCTATAGAGATTTAATGCAATTCCAATTAAAATCCCTATGACATTACTCATGGAAACAGAAAAAGCCATCATGAAATTCATCTGGAAGAACAAAAGACCCAGAATAGCCAAAGCAATCCTGGGCAGGAAGAGTGATGCAGGAGGTATCTTATACCAGATCTTAAACTCTACTAAAGAGCAATAGTAACAAAAACAGCATGGTATTGGTACCAAAACAGACAGGTAGACCAATGGTACAGGATAGAAGACACAGAGACATACCCACATAAGTACAGTAACCTCATACTAGACAAGGGTGCCAAAAACTTACAGTGGAGAAAAGATAGCCTCTTCAACAAATGGTGCTGGCAAAACTGGAAATTCATATGCAGTAAAATGAAACTAAACCCCTATCTCTCACCCTGCACAAAACTCAACTCAAAATGGATCAAGGATCTAGGAATTAGACCTAGATCCTTCACCAAATAGAAGAAAAAGTAGGCCCAAATCTCCATCATGTTGGCTTAGGACCAGACTTCCTTAAAAAGACCCTCATAGCACAAGAAATAAAAGCAAGAATCAATAAATGGGATAGATTCAAACTAAAAGTTTTTTCTCAGCACAGGAAACAGTCAACAATGTGAAAAGAGAGCCTACAGAGTGGGAGAAAATCTTTTCCACACACACTTCAAACAGAGTACACATCTCCAAAGTTTATAAAGAACTTAAAAAACTTTACACCCAAAATACAAAGAACCCAATCAATAAAGGGGCTAAGGGAATGGGAAGACACTTCACAGAGAAGATATACAGGTGATCGACAAATATATGAAAAAGTGCTCATCATCCCTGGTAATTAGAGAAATGCAAATTATAACCACCCTAAGATTTCATCTAACTCCAATTAGAATGACTGTTATCAAGAACACAAGCAATAATAAGTGTTGGCGTGGATGTGGGGAAAAAGGCACACTCATACATTGCTGGTGGAGTTGCAAATTGGTGCAGCCACTCTGGAAAGCAGTATGGAGTTTCCTCAGAAAGCTGGGAATGGAACCACTATTTGACCCCACTATCCCACTCCTTGGTTTATACCTAAAGGACTTAAAACCAGCATACTATAGTGATGCAGCCACATCAATGTTCATAGCAGCTCAATTCACAATAGCTAGATTGTGGAACCAACCTAGATGCCCTTCAATTGATGAATGGATAAATAAACTGTGGTATATTTACACAATGGAATATTACTCAGCCATAAAGAACAATAAAATTATGGCATTTGCTGCTAAGTGGATGAAGTTGGAAAATATCATGCTTAGTGAAATAAGCCAAGCCCAAAAAACCAAAGGCCGAATGTTCTCTCTGATAAGTGCGTGACAATATATAATGATGTGGGGTAGCAGGGGGAAGAGAAGAATGAAGGAACTCTGGAGGGTGTAGAGGAAAAGGGGGTGGGAAGGGGTGGAGATGGAAAAACAGTAGAATGAAACAGTATTACCATATATATATATATATATATATATATATGATTACTTGAATGGTGTGAATATACATTGTGTACAACCATAGAAATGAAAAAGTGTACCCCATTTGTGTAAAATGAATCAAAATGTGTCTGTAAAAATAAAAAATATTAAATAATAATAAAAAATACAATATTACCCTATGGAAAGAAAAGTAAGTAGAAGTAAAGACAGTAGACTGAGACAGACAGTATTATCCTATAGGGGGAAAAAAAAGAAATAGTAGAATAGTAGTTACTAAGGACTTGGGAGAATGGGCAAAGAGATGCATAAGGAGAAGTTGGTCAATAAATACAAAGTTATGAATAGGAAAAATAAGTTCTGATGTTCTGTCATAGTAGGATGACCAGAATCAAGAATAACCTATTGTAAATATCAAGACGGTTAGAAACAAGGATCTTTCGAAAGTTTTTTCCACAAAGTAATAATAAACAGCTTACAGGAAATGATGGATTGGCCAATTACTTTCTCTTCCTTATAGGTATACACATATTGAAACCTCACACTGTACCAATAAACATATAAAACTAGTATGTGTCATTTGTAAATAAAAATTTAAATTTTAATATAGATGTGTATATGGTGGAAGCTTCTAGAAAATATGTTCCTTATGATAAACCAGAAAAATAAAAAGAACTTTTTTCCGCTTATACTCTGTGTACCTTGTCTGAGTTTCGTGATGGATGTTTCCCAAGCCATGATGTGAACAATAAAGATATTATTGGTATAGTGTGAATAGAAAATTGAAAATAACCTTAAACTGCCTACCTTTACAATACTATAAGCTGAAATAATTGTACATCTTACTGATTAACCCACTTCTAATGAGACATTTTACTATTTGTAGTCCAGAATAGTCACCAAGGAAAACTTAAAAGAAACTGCACTGGTAGTGCATATTAATTACATTAAAATGGTACCATACTAAGTTTTACTAATTATTTTTACTAATTTGTACTAATTTTACATAATGCAGATTTACATAATGCAAACTATAAATGTACCCTCTAAAAGTATAGCTTATCATGGTCTACTCTTGTATTAGTATTTCTTATATTAAAGAGTTAATTTAGCTTTTAAAGCAATTACACTACAATGTTTCTAATATGAAGCTTCTTTCCTATAAGAAGACAAAAGAAGCTCTGTAATAAGACTAAATAAAAAAAGATGGTGACACTGAAGAGTGGTAATAATTACACATAGAAGAGAAGGGCACATTTGCAATCAAAGAGTAAGAGTGTTGATCAATGCAAAGTTAGGTCAAAATAGCTACCTCTAAAATAGTACAAAATATTTTTATCTTAAATTTTAAAAAATAATGTAGCACTAACATCTAAAGCATAGCAATATGTTTACATATGCTAGTAATTTTAAAAATAATGTGAGAAAAAATACAATATTCATCAGACATGTTTAATATATGGTTGCAAATTGCATTATTTTTATCAAAGATTAAATCCTATGCTTTCTTTTTTAGTCTCTCATACCTGCATTTTAAATATAAACTTAAGAAATGACAAGCAGTGAAACCTTTTGCTTTGCAGCTTTGAAGTGAAAATTTAGAATATGACTAGAGACTCTGTGCTACATTACAGTATTTTAGTGCTCCACCTTGAACTACAGATTCTTAGGCAAACAGAATGAATGTGCTATTTGGGGAACTCCAACCCACTTCTAGGAAGATGATAAAATAATCATTTCAGGGAAAATGTCAGAGCATTTTCCCTTCAGACACTGGTAACAATAAAACACAGTCATAAATATAAAATGCTTCCATTCTTTCAGCTACAACTTCAGCCCTGAGAGTCATTTTTATATACTTTCTTAAAAGCTCTTTTCAATCTGAGGTTTGACTCACTGAGATTAGTTCATGAAACTGGTAGATATGACACCTTCCAGTCAATTAAATGTAAAGATGATACTTGTTATTGAAAGACTGTAATGTTCAACTCTTGATATTGATAAGTAAAATGACTCCTTCTAAGACAGCTCACACATTTTTCAGCTCAGAGTCTTGTAAAAACTAATTAAATCATACATAAATAAAAATGCTCATAAGAGATTCTTATGAATAATTACATGCCAATACATTGGATAACCAGAAGAAATGGATGAATTCCTACAAACATGACACCTTCTATGACTGGATCAAAAAGATATAGAAAACCTGAATAGAACAATAACAGACAAAGAGACTGAGTCAGTAATCAACAACACTCCAATGATGACAAATGCAGAACCAGACAGGTTCACTGGTGAATTCCAAACATCCAAATAAGAAACAAGACTAACACTGAAATCCTTCCAAAAGTGGAAGAAGGGGCACTCCCAAACTCATTATATGAGACCAGCATCATTCTGAGTGCAAAGTCAGACAAAGAAAAGGAGAAAAGAAAGCTATAGACCAATAACTTTGATGGAAACAGATGCAGAAACTCTCAATAAAATGCTAGTACACTGAATTTCACAGCACATGGAAAGGTTAATGCACTACATTCAAGAGGAATTTGTACCAGTGGATACAAGAATAATTGAACTTATGGGGCACAGCACATTAATAGAATAAAAGACAAAAAACACATCATCATCTTACCAGATGCAAAGTTTGTGACAATATTCAATGTATTTTATGATTAAGGCTTTCAACAGACTAGGTATAGAAGGAAGTTACCTCAATATAACCAATGCCATACAAGAAAATTCCACAGCTAATATAATCAAAGGGGAAATGGAAAACTTTTTCTTTGATTTTGGAACAGTAAAATGAATATTCACTCTCAGCCCTGTTATTCAACATCATACTGAAAGTACAAGCCAGAAAAATCAAGAAAGAAAACATATAAAAGTCCTCTAAATCAGGGAAGAGTAAAATTATCTTCTGATGACATGACTTCATAGAAAATCCATGACTATATAGAAAATCCCATAGATTCCACCAAAAATGCTCTAAGAACTAATACAGAAATTCAGTAAAGTTGAAGTATATAAAATTAGCATACAAAAACCAGTGAAAGCTATCTGCAATAGAAATGAAGAAAATGGTGCCACTTACATTAGCCAAGCATTCATAAGATACTCAGGAATTAACTTAAGCAGAAAGGTAAAATTATCTATGTACTGAAAATTGTAAAACATCAGTAAAAGAATTCTTCTCACATAACTGACTCAAAGAAGTGAAATGATATCATGTGTTCATAAATTTAAGAATTAATATTACTAAAACGTTCAGTTTCCAAAGTAATTGATATAATTCCTATCAAAATCCCAATAACAATTTATTTTGAAATAGAAAAAAAATCTTGAAATTCCTAAGAAACTATAAGAGATCCAGATAACTAAGGTAATCATGACAAAAGAAAAAGAAAAAAAGAACAAAGCTGGAAGTATCACATTTCTTGCTTTCAAAATATGAAATGATAGTAACCAAAAGAGTATGGTACCAACACAAAGACATATAGACAAATGGAACAGAATAGAGAGCCCCCACATAAATCCTTTCATGTACCATCAGCTGATCTTTCACAAGGAAAACAAAAACAGTCAATTGGGAGAGAATAGTCTCTTCAACAAAAGGTGCTGGTAAAACTGAGGAGCCACGTGCAAAACAATGAAAGTGGACTCCTGTCACACACTGTGCACATAAACCAACTCAAAATTAATTAAAGACAAACATGAAGCAATAAACTACAAAACTCCTAAAATAAAACAGGAAAAACTTTCACATTAGTCATAAAAATATTTTTTGTACATGGCCAGAAAAGCACAGGCAACAAAAACACAGATAAGTGAGAAATTGCATCAAACTAAAATGTTTTTAGAGAAACAATTAAGAAATAATAAGCTTTTAGAGAAACGAAAGAAACAATAAAATGCAAAGACAACCTATGGAATAGGAGAGATGATATTTGCAAATCATCTAACTGATATGGTTTTAATATTCAAAATATATAAGGAAATGTTGCATTCAATACTAAAATTACAAACAACTTGATAAAAAATGCAAAAGAAGCTAAATAAATACTTGTCAGAAAAGAAATTCAGTTGGTCAATAGGCATATGAAAAATGGCTCAATATCTCTAATTCTTATTAAAATACAAATCAAAACCACAGTGAGATGTAACTTGACACCTGTTAAAATGACTATTATCAAAAAGACGAAAACTCATAAATGTTGACAAAGATGTAGAGAAAAGGGAGTCCTTGTGCATTTTTGGTAAGAATGTATACTCATACTACTGTTACAAAAAGCAGCATAGTGTTTCATTAAAAAATAAAATAAAACTGGAACTACCATATAATAACTGAAGGAATTGAAAAACAAGTTGCAAAGATATATCTATACTTTTAAGTTCATTGTAAGATTATTCACATTAGTCTAGATAAGAACACAAACCAAACATGCTTTAACAGATGAATGGGTGAGGAAAATATATATGTCTTGAAAATATGTATGTAATACACTATTCAGTCTTATAAAAAGTAATTCTGTCATTTATGAAACATGGATGGAGCTGGAGGACATCAAGCATAGTGACATAAATGATACACAAAGAGAAATACTCTATGATCTTACTTACATGTGGGATAAAATAGTCAAAATAATGGAAGCAGAGAATAGGATGGTAGTGTCCAGGGGCTGAGAGGAGGTTGGATTAGGACTCTCAATATCCAATCTTCTCTGAACCTTCTTATATTGTCTCACATGTAAACATTTGGGGGACCTCTTGTATCTAAACCATAAGCCAGGGTGTCCTTCAATAGATGAATGGATGAAGAAAATATGGTATATACACAAAGTGGAGTATTATTTAACCATAAAAGACAATGAAATTATGGCATTTGCTGGAAAGTAGATGGAACTGGGGACTATCATGCTAAACCAGACTCAGAAAGCCAAAGATCAAATGTTTCTCTGATTAGCAAAAGCTAGTCCAAAATAAGAGGGAAAATAAGAGAAAAAAAGGAAGAGAAAGGAGGAGATTACATGGAGAAAAAAAAAAAGTTTCAGTGGACTAGATGAAGAGGACTGATGTGGAGGGAGAAGGGATCGGATAAGGGGAGAGTAGCAGAATGAGTCTGACCTAACGCTCCTTTGTACATATATGAGTATACCACAGTGAATCTTACCAACAATTATACCCACAAGAAACTAATTATAAAAAAAAGCAAAACAAAAATAAACAGCAGAAAAATCTACAGAGGAAAGGGAACAGGGGTGGTAGGAGAGGAGGGAAAGGGGATATTCTGGGGACCAAATTAGAGCAAATTATATTTCGTGCTTTTATGATTAAGTGAAAATGAATCCTAATGCCCTTCAACTAAAAATACCAATAAAAATTTACCCTACTCAAAAAATGATATAAAATATGCAAATAAAAATTTCTATCAAATAAGCAATAAGAAAGAGAAATTTTTAGGACTTTAACTTATTTTGAATTTTGATAATTACAATTGATTTATGGACTATGTCCTCAGAATATTTTATCTTCATTTTCCAGAAATTTCCTTTCAACATATCCATTTTTGATATTTGGAGTGATTAGTTTCACAATTACCTTTTAAGGTGTTTGTCTTTGAGACCTCCTATTAGTTATCTAAATTTCCTACTTATGATTCATATTTATGATGTTATTACCAACATGAGCATGTTAATACAGAAAAAGTAGAATCAGCAAAATGTAAAACAATATCAAAATGCAATATAACTTTTTGTACATAACTGTGAGCTGTGTCAAAAATATAAAAACATTGAAAGAGAACCAAAAATCTATACTCCTTACTTCTTATTCTTAACCTTTATGGGAGTAATTGGAGTCATCAGAGAATGAAAGAAGTCATTAATATTTTATTTATTTAGGAAATAAATGAAAAGTATTACAAAAAAAGAGAAAGGAAGGAAGAAAAAAGAAATTTAAAAGTAACAGTTTCATGTAAAAATGAGTAAAATGAGTTGGTTTTTTAATACAGAGTTACTCTAAGAGGGCTTGTTTCAAGAAGGTAGATGTTATGGTTTGGATATGAGGTGTCCCCCAAAGGCTCATGTGATAAAATGGAAGAACCAAGGAATGAGTTGGCCTTCTATGGAATAAGACCTCTTAAACCATGAACCCTCAAATAAACTTTTCCTCCTCTACCATTGTTCTGGTCAGACCTTTCTGTGGTAGCAGTGAAACAGCTGACTAAAACAGCAGAATAGAGGAGGTTCCTTTCCTGTCTGCTCTGTGGCATGACACCAAGAAAGCAGATAGGCAGCTCCTCAGCAAGGGGGATAAAAAAAAGGAGGGGATCCTTTACTGGGAATCAGTGCTGTACATTCAAGAAAATTGGAGACTCAGGAGGTTAAATATAATGAGAAAGAAATCCCAGCACCACCACCACCAAAAAAGTGGTCCTTCTGTGAGGAAGGTGGAGGGATAAGGGAATTTTTTTTAAAACTCCATTTATAAGAGGCCTGTGGCATATCTGGGTATGTAGAGATTAGAGATCAAATACATCCCTGAACTAACCTAAAAATCATGCTGCACAATATCCTTGTGAGCAAAGTATTGCATCTCTCCCTGCAGTGTATGGAAGATGCAGGAAGGATTGATTTTGCAGTTTTGCCAGGAGGCTGGCAGCAGGGGAGCCAATTCCTGGTACAAACAAGTTGGGCCCAAAATGCAAGACTGGCAAACCAGCACTGCATGACATAGAGAGTGCCTAAGTCACCAGGAGAAAATCAAATGCTGACAGGGCTTTACACATAGGAATACAGGTTGTGAAAATCCACCTGGCTTCCCCCTGATGCTTGAGTCCTGTGTGTGACTCACAGGATCATCTGGGAGAGACACACCTGGCCAGAAACTCCAAAGGGCTGGGTGGAAGGGATTGTTTTTGGAGATTGAACCCCAAAGATCAGGAAATGCAGTGTTTATGAGTGATGGAGGGGCAAATGGGATCCTCTGCCACACAAGTGAAATCCAGGGGAGATTCCTAGAGTGCAGTCTCCCAGAATGGACTAGCAACTACAGGCCCTGGAGATGCACAGATTTAAAATCTTGAGACCAACTGCCATTCAACAAAGACCCTGAAGTGTATCTAGGCCTAACTGCTGCTCTCAGGAGCTGCACCCACTGGATCTCCTCTCACACTCTAGCCACCCCATCCTGAGGATGGAGGAGACATCACACTCCATCCCACTACACATAACACTGCTGAGAAGGGAAGCTGAGAATGGTTTAAGTACAATAAGAATAATTCTTTAACTTTTCATTGAGAACTTCTATTTTCTTTTTCTTTCTTTCTTTTTTCTATTTAATTGTGACATGAATGGTTCATGAATACTTATACAAATACATATTTGTCTCTTTTTTCTCATTTCTAGCATTTTTTGAAGTCAGTTATTTTTCATGGCTCAGTATTTTGAGGGCAAAGATGTTTGATTAGTCTATTTAGAATTGTTTTGTATTCTTTTTATATTTTATTTACTTATTTTTAATTACATGTATTATTTTTTCTCACTTATTTTTCCCTTGATTTTTTCTCATTTGTTTTGCAAATAGCCAAATATTTGTTTTCTTTCATTCTTACTTTAATTTTTTACTTCTAATTTTTCCCTCATAATTATCACATTCTATATGTTACATGTTCTCTCCCTGCTCACCATTTAAAATTGGACCTCATAAACAAGCAGAGGTTTCTATCCTCATATCAGAAATATTAGATTTTAAGTCAAAGTTAATCAAAAGGGATAAAGAAGAACATTTCATATGGCTTAAGGGAATTTCACATCAACAGGACAAAACAATCATAAATGTTCATGCCCCAAATGATGAATTATTCTTTTTTTTTCTGTACAATTGATGTAGTTTTATTTTACAAATAAAAAAATGTGAAAAAAAAACACCACAAGCAAAGTTAAAAGACAAACTGGGAAAAAATATTTACATCTCACATTATGAACAAAAGATTACATACCACTATCCCCCACCCCTGGCAAAAAAAAAAAAAAAAAAAAAAAAGACAACAGAAAGAACCCCTAGATAATGCTAAAAAGATAAACCACCTGGTAGAAAAGTGAAACACAAACTTACCAGAACAGTAAATACAACTGGCCCTTCAACAAATGAAGGAAGGCTTTGCCTCACTCCTGGTAAGATAAAGGCAACATAGACAGTCTCTTCCTAAAGTTCCCTTAAAAATCTAGGCTGAACCATTTTCACTTCCTTGTTGAGACCGTGCTAAGGGCTACCCATCTACTTATGTGTTTATTTTGTCTTTGAGACAGAATCTCGCTATGTTGCCAGGCTGGTCTCAAACTCAAGGCCTCAAGTGATCCTCCTGCCTCAACCTCCCAAGTAGTTAGGACAACAGGTGGGCATACATCACACCCAAGTAGGTGTTTGTATTTTTATTAACTTGAATCACATTGTCCTGGTCTGTTGCTCATCTTTTCTTCTATCCAAGTCAGTTTTAAGGATCTGGTGACCCTGAAGCACTACCTCTTATCCTTCCCTGCCACTGTTTGTGCAGTGTTTCATTACCCAGGAATGACACTACAGTTGACCAATCTATGAGGTTGTTCAACTGTTCACTAACATGAACAGCCATGCACCTGCTCTTGGGGCAGGGGCAGGGTGGGGGTGGGGTGGGGAAGGTTGTCCTATGAGAACATGGGCCTAAAAGTGGTTCCAAAGAAGGTGACTTTCAATATTACTCAGTTTGGGAAGAAATATTTACATCTCATACTGTGAACATAGGATTAAAAACTTTGAACTTCACACCTAATGAAGTCAAAAACATGAAGACTAATGACATTTTAAGGAGGGACATAAGCTGGAGTGGAGGTTGGAGCAGGAGCTATTTATGAAGGAAGAATGACTGAGAAAAGACAGCCACATCCATGAACAGCTGTGCTGAGTGCCTGCCTCTGTGGACACAGGTCAAGCAGCCCCAGATTCCAGCTGCTTGAGTTTCTCCTGGAGCTCCCGGAGTTGGCTTCGACCCCAGCCAATAAGGGTCTGGAGGCTGGCTATATCCACAGCTAGCTGCAGGCCTTCCTGGAGGAAGCTGGTTTGGACCTGCAGCAGACTGTGAGGAACCAGGATTCCAAACCAGTTCAGGGGGTCTTGTGGGGCTGCAGAGAGCTCTGGCTCTGGAGTTTTGGTAGGGCCTTTGCCTCTGTGCAAAGCTGACTCTCGGGGCCCCACCTCCTCTGGAGTCTGGGTATCAGCTCTCACCACCCTGAATGTCTAGAGTCCGTTCTGGGTCTCACTGGCACACACACAGACCTGGGGCTCCATGCGAGAGGCATACTGTAAGGGCCCTACCGACTTGGCACCCATTGCATAGCTTGCCTTTGCGAACGAGAGCCAGCCCTTCTCCACTGGAGCATTTGTAGCCCCCCGCTTCACTTCCAGCTCCTCCAGCTCTCTGAGCAGCTGCAGGAGTAGCGAGTCCAACTCGGACCGCAGATCCGGCGCCGCAGTGGGCCAGCCACCGGCGGCTCTCCGGATTATTCTTATATATCGTACAAACCCTGCTCAATTTCAAGAAAAAAATAGAGCTCAACACAATAATATTGGGTGACTTTAACATACTTCTCTCATCATTCAACAGATCCTGCAAACAAAAACTAAATAATGAAGCTATAGAAATAAAACAAATTAAAAATTTATATGTCAACAGACATATAGAGAATATTTTATACATCAGTGACTGAATTCACTTGCTTTTCAGCAGCACATGGATCATTTTCAAAAATAGATCATATCTCAGGACAGAAAGAAACTCTTAGCAATTACAAAAAATAAAGATAATAATTTGCATTCTATCAGATGATAGTGGAATAAAATTAGAAATCAACAATAATATAAAAAATAGAAACTACTGTAATACCTGGATACTAAAGAATACTCTGTTGAGTGAACAATCAATAGCAGAAGAAAACTAGGTTTAAAAAAAAAAAAAAAAAACTACTAAGAGGTAAATGAGAATACCAACAAAATATATCAAAATCTTTGGGCACTATGACAGTATATTTAAGGGGAAAGTTCATAGTATTGAACTCATTTATTAAAAGTTCAAATGTTTTCCCTGTTAAGTGGATGATGATATATAATGGGGGTGGGGGGTGAAAGAAGAATGGAGGAAACTTTAGACTATGTAGAGGGAAAAGAGAGGAAGGGGCATATGAAAAATGGTGGAATGAGACAGACATCATTATTCTATATACATGTATGATTACATGAATTGTATGAATTTACATCGTGCACAACCTTAGAAATGAAATGATTTACCCCATATGTGTACAATGAATCAAAATGCAGTCAGTATATATTTAAAAAAATGAAAAAAAAATTAAAAATAAATACATTTTAATGATCCAAAAATAATAGAAAGTCAACAAATAACCTTATATCTCAAAGACCCAGAGAAAGAAGAATAAATCAACACAACAAGCAATACAAGACAGCAAATATTTATATCAAAGACAAAAATATAACTGAAACAAAGCCAATATAATTGAAACAAAATTTTTTTTAAATCAACAAAACAAAATGTGGTTCTTTAAAAAATAAAATTGATAAATCCTTAGCCAAGCTAACCAAGAGAAAGAGGGAAAAATCAAATTTTTTATCATGGGTAAAAAAGGAAATATTACAATGGAGTCTAGTGAAATACAGATGATAATCAGAAACTATTTTGAAAATTTATACTCAAATAAATAGAAAACCTTGAAGTCATTGACAAATTTCTATAGATATATGACTTACCCAAATTGAATCAGGAGGACATAGAATATTTAAACAGATCAATTTCAAGCAATAACATGAAGATACCATTAAAAGCCTACCAACAAAGAAAAGCCCAGGACCAGATGGATTCTCAGTCAAATTCTACCAGATATACAAAGAAGAATTAAACACCAACCCTCCTCAAATTATTCCATAAAGCAGAAAAGGAGGGAATCTTTTCAAACTCATTCTATGAAGCTAATGTCACCCTGATATCAAACCCACACAAAGACACATCAAGGAAATATATTCCCTGATGAACATAGATACAAAAATTATTTGGTGGTGTGCACCTATAATCCCAGCAGCTCAGGAAGCTGAGGCAAGAGGATCACAGATGCAAGACCAGCCTCATCAACATAGTGAGGCTGTAAGCAACCTAGTGAAACCCTGTCTCTAAATAAAAAATAAAAAGGGCTGTGGTATGTCTCAGAGGTTAAGCACACTAGGTTCAATCATGAGTACAAAAAAAGAAAAAGAAATCTTCATAAAACACTGGAAAATTGCATACAAAAACATATTAAAAACATACTGCACCATGAGCATTTGGAATTCATCTCATGGATGCAAAGTTGGTTGAACATATGGAAATCAAATGCACTTCATCATATAAATAGATTTGATACAAGAATTACATGATTATCTCAATAGATGCAGAAAAATCATTAGACAAAATGCAGCATCCATTCATATTCAAAACATGAGAAAAACTGGGGAGAGTAGGAACATACTTTAACATTGTAAAAGCTGTATACATATATATTAAACCCAAGGCCAACATAATTCTAAATGGAGAAAAATTAAAAGCATTTCCTCTAAGAAATGGAACAAGAAAGGGATACCTTCTTTCTTCTCTTCTTTTCAACATAATGCTTGAAATTCAGGGCAGAGCAGTTAGACAGAAAGAAAGAAATTAAAGGGATACAAATAGGAAAAGAAGAACTCAAAATATCTCTATTTGCAGATGGCATGATCCTATATTTGGAATGCCTCCTACCCCCCCTCCAAAAAACCCAGAAATCTAGAACTCATAAATTAATTCAGGAAAGTAGAAGGATATGAAATTAATACCCACAAGGGTGTATTTCTATACACCCTTGTTGAATCAGCTGAAACAGAAACTAGAAAAACTATTCCATTCACAATAGCCTCAAAAAGTACTTGGAATCAATCCAACAAAAGAGGTAAAAGACCTCTACAATGAAAATCACAGAGCTCTAAAGAAAGTAATTGAAGAAGACCTTAGAAGATGGAAATATCTCCCATGTTCTTGAATAGACAGAATTAATATTGTCAAAATGGCCATACTATTATACTATAGAGGATGTCAGGAAAAGTGTACCCTTTTACATTACTGGTGCATCTGAAAATTGGTGCAACCACTATGGAAAGCAGTATGGGGATTCCTCAGAAAACTTGGAATGGAGCCACCATTTGACCCCGCTATCCCACTCTTCAGTTTATACCCAAAGGACTTAAAATCAGCATACTACAGTGATTCGGCCACATCAATGTTCATAGCTGCTCAATTCACAATAACCAGATTGTAGAACCAACCTAAGTGCCCTTCAACAGATGAAAGGATAAAGAAAATGTGGTATATATACACATAAAGAAGAATGAAATTATAGCATTTACCAGTCACTGGACAGAACTAGAGGCTTTTATGCTAAGGGAAGCAAGTCAGTCCCCAAAACCAAAGGTCAAATATTGTCTCTAATATGTGGATGCTAACACACAACAGGGGTGTGGTGGGGAAGAATAGAAGTTCAGTGGATTATACATGGAGGAATGATGTGTAGATAGAGGGATAGGGATAGGAACGACAGTAGAATGTATCAGAAATAACATTCCTTTTTTTATATGAATTCACCACATTGAATCTCAACACACAAGAATGATATCCTAACCAGAATAGGTTGTACTCCATGTATGTATAATATGTCAAAATTCACTCTACTGTCACATATATCTAAAAAGAACAAATAAAAATTTTAAAAAAGAACATTTCTCTTAGATATTGAAAATAAATAATGGACAGAATTTACCCATCTTTTACAAAGGAAAGAAAAGTGGGGCTTGTATGTCAATATAGGCAATGTTTGGGTAAATTAATCAGAAAAAGAGTAACATTCCATAATACAAATGATAATACCACCAACCTATATCTTTCATGGAATCTTTTTTAATAAGATGAATACTGAAAACAACAGAAGAAATGAAGAAAATAACCAAAATAGTTGGAGTCTTCAACTGACTACCTCTTGGTCTCCCATTGTGAGAAATGGTGAGTTTCCTCTAAAACATTTTCAACTTCAAACATTTTTAACCACAGTATAAATACATAAATCTCATGGTTTCTACTGGAGAACAGCCCCATGAGGATGGCCCTCCCTATCCTGCCCCCATGACTCTATATTTATTATATCATTCATTATTCCATTTTCACCTCATCTACTGCTCTCTAGGATACACTGCAGAGTAGTCATCTCCTTTGGGAATGACTGATGGTAAGCAGTCCTCTCTGCTGTATCCCATGGAATGAAATCTCCCTTGACTCCCTTGATCTTACAATCTTCACAAAGCCTTTTGGTCTTCTATTTGTTCTCCATTGTTTTCAGAATCTATATGACTCTTCTCTTTAGGTAACTGTGTCTTTGAGCTCCTTTAGTTTTTATTTTCTTGATCTTCTCCTAACTTTCAGTCTAGAGAGCTCTCCAGGTGTAGCAATGAGTGGGTCAAATCCAGGTCCATACAAAACATCCTTTTGGTCAAAACAAATTCCAAGTCAGCACTCTGAAGAAGTAACTCTACTCAGAAATTACAGTGGTGTTAGCTCAACATCTAACTGCTGTTGTTCTTAGATACACTTGACTTATGGGCAAGTTCACTGGGTTTTTCCCTAGAGCTCTAATACCACACATTATTGGCACCTGCTCTTCCATAATGGATTTCATAAATCTTTCTCACCTGTGATGATTGTTGCCTCAAACCTCATTAAAAAAGCCCTTCCAAAACTTTTTAGATCTTTTGCAGTTATTTCATTAATTCAAGGATATTTCTTTCTACCTTTTTATTATTGCCTCTATATCTGTAAATGCTTAAGAAGTTCCTAGATCAGACTTTCTCTGTAGATATTATTCCAGTGAAATTTTTTTTAAGTCTGGTTCTCATTCACTCTTATGGATCTTGTAATGGTTTGTAAAGCATGAGATATCTGGCTTTTCACAAATCGCTAAATATATTTAAGGTAGGTTTTTTTCTTGGCTTTATTTCTGTGATTCTCTTTCATTCATGTTTAATTTGGACTGCAAGTATTAAAGATTCCTCTTAAGTAAATTCCTCTCTTTTTTCACACACATTCCAGATTTGTTCTTAGCTCTTTCTAAAGCTCACCATCTCTTGAACCATATTTCTTTTATGTCCTTTTGAAACATACTTGAGTTTTTTCTGTTGTTGCTTAATATTTTTACTTGGTTCCCATACAAACCTGAATCCTAATACCAAAGAGCTCAGACACAGGCTTTCTTTACTAAATGCAGGTTTGCTTCCATCATACTATAGCTATTTTCAGTGTTAAAATTTCAGTCACATTTTTCTTTACTTGCCTTCTGAATTTTGTGTATAATAAGTGCTTGGTGACCACCTTACTCAGTGATTCATAAAATTTGTCACAAACTGGATGATCAACATATTAGATCACACATACATTCTGATGGTAGAAGATAAAGTTTAGTTAGATACACAAATATTGAAGTCTATGCACAACTACAGAAATCATCTTAAGTTGTCCCTGGTTAATCTTTATTTAAGGAGAATTTATTTTGTTATTATGCTTTTAATTATAAAGTAACATTCATCTTAGTATAGAAAGCTAAATTTGAAAGATTTCCACATTAATTCAACCTTTGTGGCACATAAACCTAGCTAAAAAAATGTTTTAAAATTTCTCAGTCTTCTAATTCCCAGAAGGTTTATTAGAATCCTAAAAGAAAGTGAAATACTTTGGGTTTTTTTTTTGTTGTTGTTTGTTTGTTTTCATCATTATCCAAAGATAATTTTTATTTGTACCTGGTTCAAGTCCAGAAGAATTTCAGAATAACTGAGAAGGTAGGAAGGACCCACCTAATAGTACAGAGGTCTACATCATACCAGAATCCAAGACACAGTAGCCAGGTAAAACAGGAAAGGACCAGGAACTGGGATTCCTCAAGTGTTTATAAATCTTGACCACACTCAGATGCCTGCAGTTATTCTTTGCTTGACTAACACAGGGAAACTACTTTGCACCTTTGCTCTTAAAGTATGGTCCACCCACTAGCAGTAGCTACATGACCTCACCTGTGAGGTGTTTAGGTGCAAAAGATGAGGTTCCACACCGGAACTACAAGATAGTTATAAAATATACTTCAACAATTGCTAGGTAGGTCATGTACATGTTGAATTCGAGAGACATCTCTCTTTCCTAGTCTTAGTGTGGTCCACCTTGATATTAGAAGATAATAAATGGGATGGTATCAGACTACATATTTTCTTCACATCAAAGGAAACAATCAAGAATGGGAAGAGAGAGCCTAGAGAATGGGAGAAAATCGTTGCCACCTGTATCACAGGTAGAGATTAATGTCCAAGATATACAAAGAACTCAAAAAACTTAATGTCAAAAAGAGCAAATAACTCAATCAACAAATGGTCAAAGGAACTGAAAAGACATTTCACAGAAGAAGAAATATGAGTGTTCAACAAATATATGAAAAAAATGTTCAACAGTTCTAGCAATTATAGAAACTCAAATTAAAACTACACTGAAATTCCATCTCACTCCAGTCAGAATGGCAACAATCAAAAATATAAGTTACAATAATTGTTGCTGAGGATGTTGGGAAAGGGGGTACACTCTTACATTGTTGGTGGGGCTGCAAATTGGTGCAACTACTCTGGCATGCAGTATGGAGATTCTTCAAAAAATTTTAATTGGAACCACCATTTGATCCAGTTATACCATTTCTTGGCATAGACCCAGGGAACTTAAAATCAGCATACTACAGTGATGGAGCCACATCAATGTTTATAGCAACTTAATTCACAATAGCTAAGCTTTAGAACCAACCTAGGTACCCTTCAACAGATGGAATGCATAAAGAAAATGTGGTATACACACACAAGGGAATTTTACAAACCTAAAAAGAAGAATAAAATTATGGCATTTGCCAGTGAATGGGTCAAACTGGAGGCTATTGTGATAAATGAAATAAGCCAATTCCAAAAAACCAAAGGCTGAATATTCTCTCTGATTTGCAGATGCTGACTCACAATAGGTGTGGGGTGGGGAGAAGTGAAGGTTCACTGGATTGGGTAGGGGGGTTGGGGGAAAGAGAGGAAGGCTGGAAATGACAAGGACAATAGAATGAATCAAATGTAAATTTCCTGTATTCATATATGAATGCATGACCAATGTAACTCCATATCATGTACCAAAAAAATGGGAAATTATACTTCATGAATGTATAATATGTCACAATACATTCTGTCATGCATAAGTAAAAAAAAAAAAATTAAAAAAGACACTGTGGTATATATATGCAATGGAATATTACTTAGCCATAAAGAAGAATGAAATTATGGCTTTGCTGATAAATGAACAGAACTGGAGATGATCATGATAAGTGAAATGAGCCAATTCCAAAACACCAAAGACTCAGTATTCTCTCTGATACACAGATGATAACTCACAATACATGGGGGGACAGGGAGGTGTACTGGAGCTTTACCTGATTGGACAGGGGGAGGTAGTGGGAAGAGACTGTCGGGGCGCCGCGGACCCCTGGCCCTAGGTGTGGCTTGGCTGCCTGGGTGTGGCATAGCTGGCTTGGCTTACTTCGATGCGTATCCAAGATGGCGCCTGGCAGCTTGCCAGTGCGGCTGCATGCAGCTGACTTGTGAGACAACAACTAGCGTCACTTTGAGGAAGTTGTTCGGATTGGTTAGGCTCCTTCGTAAACACTGCATGTCTAGTGTATGCCCTAATTGCCTCTCTGTACCTGTCCACGCTCTCCCCGCATGCACTTGTATCTGATTGGTTAAAGGATTGTATATATTGAGCTGCGGAAGGAGAACAAAGAGAGAACAAAGAGGAGGAAGTAAGCGCGCAAAATAAAGAGCTCAAAAGAACCAGGTTTGCGTCTCGTCTCTCTGCGGGCAGGGAGCGCAACAGGTGGCGCCGAAACCCGGGAACCCTAAAAATAACTCTAGAGTAAGTATAAGGTAAGTATTTAATAAAGTAAATTAAACAGTAAAAAGGCCTTAAAAGTTCGCGGAACAGCGACTAGTTAAAGTTCGCGGTGCAGCGACTAGTTATAAAGGTTCGCGGAGCAGCGACTAGTTATAAAGGTTCGGGGAGCAGCGACTAGTTATAAAGGTTCGCGGTGCAGCGACTAGTTATAAAAGTTCACGGAACAGTGACTAACCAAGGGGTTTTGTGTTGTCTGTGTGTATGAAGTGGTGGTAGATTTTCTGTGTAGTAAATGTCTTTGTTGCATCAATTGTGTGGTTTGTTCGTGTGATTGGGTTAGCTCTTAGTGTTGCAAGTTTTAATCATGGGAACAGAACTGTCTAAAAATAGAATGCAGCAGCCTCTTAGAGAGCTGTTAAAGAACCATGGAACACCGTTAAAAACAAAAACAGCACGAATGTTCCTGGATACCATAGAAAAAGTCTCTCCGTGGTTCTTAGACGAAGGTTTATTAAACATTCCTCAGTGGGAGCATTTGGGAGAGGATTTAAGAATAGCAGATAGACAAAAAACATTACCGGTGGGAACACTGGCCATTTGGTCTCTGATAAAATCTTGCCTACAACATAAAGACAAACGAAATATTAAGGGACCCCTAGAAGAGGGAAGCCAGGTTTTAGAAGAAATTAAAGAGGAGCGTTCTCACCGCTCGGAGGGGAAGTATGACTCAGATGAGGGAAAAGAGTCAGAAGGGGAACTGTCAGGGGGGGAGTTAGAAAAAGCTCTTGAGAAGTTAACCACGCGGGCCGAGCGCCCCCTAGTGCCTTTAATACCTAATGCACCTCCCAGGGACTCTATGGATGGGGAGCAATCTAACAGACACCTAGACTGGGCATCTCATACACCCACCATGTTTCCGGTGTTTGAGGATGTACAAAATCAACGTTTCCATCAACCACTAGACTTTAAAATTGTAAAACAATTAAAGGAGGCAGTAAGTACTTATGGCCCTCAATCTGCCTTTACAGTGGCTCTGGTAGAAACTATGATGTCTCAGAATCTCATACCTTTAGATTGGGCTAATTTAGCTAGAGCCACTTTATCAGGAGGACAGTACCTTATGTGGAAAACAGCCTGGCAAGAGCTTTCCATGGATACTGCAAGGCGTAATGCAGCAGCAGGGAATCCACAGATAGATAGAGATATGTTAATGGGAACAGGACCATATGAAGGGTTACAGGCACAGCTTAATTACCATCCAGCAGTGTTTGCTCAAATTGCTGTGGCTGCTACCAAAGCATGGAAAACCTTACAAGGATCTGGAGACTTACAGGGACAATTGTCCAAGGTGACCCAGGGAAGTAATGAGCCTTATGCAGACTTTGTAGACAGATTAATTCAAACAGCTTCAAGAATTTTTGGAGACGCTGACCAAGCAATGCCTTTGATAAAACAGTTAGCCTATGAACAAGCTAATAAATGGTGTAAGGAAGCTATTAGACCATGGAAATCTAAAGATTTATCCACTTATCTAAGAGTTTGTAAGGATATTAATGAGTCCACTGGACAGAGTGCTGCATTTGTGGCTGCAATTGACAGACAGACCTCAGCGCTTACTACAGCCTTAGCTTTAGGTGGTCAAGGAAAGCAAGGGTTTAAGAGAGGACCTCTAGGTTCCTGTTTTGTATGTGGACACATGGGTCATCTGAAGGCTACTTGTCCTTATAAAGCTCCTGTGCAAAATCCTAGCCACAATCCAGCCCCGGGTATTTGTCCCCGATGTAAAAAGGGAAATCATTGGGCGAGAGAATGTTACTCTGTAAGAGATAAAGAAGGAAACCCATTGCCACCAAACCCCAAGTTACAAAAAAACGGGGTGAGGGGCCCACCCCGGGGCCCGCAACAAATATACGGGGTAATTCAACAGATGCCGCGTCAATGGTACCCGCCAACAGTAAAAGGGATGAAAATCAAAAAAGAAGGGCAATCACAGGAAGTGCAGGATTGGACGTCTGTGCCACCTCCAGACTTGTACTAACACCAGATATGGGAATTCAGATGATAGACACGGACTGGGAAGGTGATATTCCTGCAGATTCAGTAGGGTTGCTTTTAGGTAGGAGTTCCTCTACTTTAAGAGGTCTGATAGTCCATCCAGGAGTAATTGACCCTGATTTTAAAGGACAAGTTAAGGCTATAATTTCTTCACCTAATGGGATTACAGTCATTTCCCCGGGAGATAGGATAGCACAGATGTTAGTTTTACCTAGTCAGCATTCCCAGTGGCCTAGTAAGGAGACAATAAGAGGAGCTAAAGGATTCAGGTCTACTGGAGGACCCTGGGCTAATTTTACTATGGATCTTCAAGACAGGCCTATCATGCAATTGATAGTAGGGCACAAACCTTTCATAGGGCTATTAGACACAGGAGCTGATAAAAGTATAATCAGTGAGGCTGTTTGGCCTAAAGGATGGCCAGTAATTACAGCTAGTCAGAACCTACAAGGGTTAGGTGTAGCTCAGTCGCCTGGCCAAAGTGCAGCTTCGTTGTCGTGGAGAGACAATGAAGGACATTCAGGAATTTTTCAACCATATGTCTGTAAAATACCTATCTCTTTATGGGGAAGAGATGTCCTCACCCAAATGAATGCCAAATTAACTACAAATATTAATTCTGAGCCTGTACAACATATGATGAAGAAAATGCAATATACCAAAGGCCAAGGACTAGGACGAGGACAACAGGGATTGTTACAGCCCTTGCCATTGCCTCCTCCAAAAAATAACTTTCAGGGTTTGGGTTTTTCGTAGGGGCCACTGTTGTTACACTGATTCCAATAGTTTGGAAATATAATGAGCCACAATGGATCCCACAGTGGCCCCTTACTACAAAAAAGTTACAAGCGGCTCATGATTTAGTAAAAGAACAATTTCAGGCAGGACATTTACAACCCTCTACTTCTCCTTGGAATACCCCTATATTTGTCATAAAAAAGAAATCTGGTAAATGGAGACTATTACAGGACCTGAGAGCCATTAATGCTCAAATGTTTCCCATGGGTCCTATACAAAGAGGATTGCCTCTAGTTACAGCTCTTCCAAAAAATTGGCCTACTATTATTTTAGATTTGAAAGATTGCTTCTTCTCTATTCCGTTACACAAAAGGGATTGTTGGCGGTTTGCGTTTACTTTACCCTCTCTCAATCATGCACAGCCTGACCAAAGATTTGAATGGACTGTATTGCCACAGGGCATGGCTAATAGTCCTACGTTGTGCCAGATATATGTAGACAAAGCTTTGAAACCTATAAGAGATGACTTTCCAGATTTATTGATTTATCATTATATGGATGATATCCTTATCTGTCATAAAGACAAACAATTGTTAGAAAATGCCTTGCAAATATTGATCTCCACCTTAAAACAGTATAGTTTAAATATTTCTCCAGAAAAACTACAAATGGGAGAAGCACAAGAATATCTAGGTACCAAACTTACAGCTACTATGGTAAGGCCCTTAAAGCTAACTATTAGAACTGGTGCACTTAAAACTTTAAATGATTTTCAAAAACTTCTTGGGGATATTAATTGGGTTAGACCATATTTAAAGCTTACCACAGGAGAATTGAAGCCTTTATTTGATATACTTAAGGGAGATCCTGATCTTAACTCTCCAAGAGTCCTTACTTCAGAAGGAAAAAGAGCCATTGCTATAGTGGAACAAAGATTACAAACGGATTACACAGATAGGTGTGATCCATCCCAGCCTCTTATGTTGATTATTATCTCAGAACAACATAGTCCATATGGAATTCTGTGGCAGGGAGGACCTTTACAGAGTATTAATCTCCCAGCATCGCCTACAAAACAATTACAAACATTTCCAAAAGCAATAGCTCAGTTGATCTACAAGGGGTTAGAGGCCTGCGTTACTATATTTGGAGGCCACCCTAAGGTCATTATTATCCCCTATACCAAACTACAAGTTCAGTGGTTAATTCAACATGATGATGACTGGGCTGTTTTGTATTGCTCAACTACAGCAACATTTGATAACCATTATCCTAAACATCCCTGGATACAATTTTGTAAAAATGTTCCAATTATATTTCCAAAAGTTACTAAAACACAGCCTTTGCCTCATTGTCAAACTATATTCACTGATGGATCTAAGAATGGAGTGGGAGCAGTGATAATTGGTGATAAAATTGAAACTATAATTCTTCCTCCTTCATCTGCTCAAGTGGTAGAACTTGCTGCAGTAGTCTTAGCATTTAATATCATGGTAAATCAGCCTTTTAATTTGTTATCTGATAGTTATTATGTGGTACAATCAGTGCCTTGTTTAGAAACTGTGCCATACATTCCTGATGGATCTGCAGTTACTCCTTATTTTCGAACTTTGCGTGCCTTAATTTTAGACCGCAAGGATCCCTTTTATGTAGGACATATTAGAGCTCATTCTGGACTGCCAGGACCACTTGCTAAAGCAAATGCTCAAGCCGATAAGGCTACAAAAACTATCTTTGCTTTTACAGTAACAGAACAAGCTAAGCTGTTTCATTCTCAATTTCATGTTAATTCTACCACTCTTAGAAGAAAGTTTAATATTTCTAAGGATCTTGCCAGACAGATTGTTAAAACATGTCAACACTGTGCTCCTCTATCGCCAGTACAGTCTGTTGGGGTAAATCCCAGGGGACTGTTACCTAATCATATTTGGCAAATGGATGTTACTCATTTTTCAGAATTTGGAAACCTTAAGTATGTTCATGTTTCAGTAGACACCGCTTCAGGGGTGATCATGGCTTCTGCTCACACTGGTGAAAAGGTTAAAGATGTTATACAACATTGTTTACAAGCATTTGCAGCCTGGGGCATTCCAAAAATCATCAAAACTGATAATGGGCCGGCTTACACATCCAAAAGTTTCCTTCAATTTACACAAAATTTTGGTATACAGCTTATCACAGGAATTCCCTATAATCCTCAAGGACAAGGCATAGTGGAACGCACTCATTTAACGTTAAAAAATTGTTTAATAAAACAAAAAGGGGGAATAGGTGCTGACTTTAGAGCACCTAAAGATAAACTAAATTTAGTACTTTTCATTTTAAATTTTTTAAATGTGGATAAGATTGGAAGTACGGCTGCAGAGAGGCATGCTAATCCCACAAGTACTCAAGTGTGGGTAAAATGGAAAGATATTCTCACAGGAACATGGAAAGGCCCAGATCCAGTTCTTCGGTGGGTCCGAGGGTCTGTTTGTGTCTTCCCACAGGATCAGCAAACACCGATCTGGATACCTGAAAGGTTGACTAGACTGGTGCATCAAAGCAATGATGAAGAACATCGTGCTGATAAGCATCCTATTGATGATGACAATGAGGCCGGTGAAGACTCGAGACCTGTGGGCAATAGTTAAAGCTTGGCCATATCCTTTGCCGCTAACTAACACCTCCTCTACCCTCCCACCTTTGTTTTCTACAGGACCTAGGACTGGATTGCCAACTGTCATCATGGATCCCAAGGAAGAACCTTATAATTTTTCTACCCTTTCCTTGCCAGGTACCCTTTGCTTTGATATCTCTACCAATAACAAATTTGTTAATGACACTTCTCTTAGGCCTTGCATTCAATTACAGCGTGAAGTGCAAGGGTTATTTTTAAGACAGCCTACTAAAGGGATTGGTTTCCAAGAGAGTATGACTATAACCCAGGGTAAAGTTACAGGGACAAGTAAGGTTATTACTTCAGGGCAAGTTGTCTTTCTTGAAGGATTGATTCCAAAACGACTAAAACTGCCATCTACTGGATTTCATACACCTCGTATTTTCCCTCCTTGTGATCCCAAATTTTCTAGTCCTCCCGTTTGGACAGGTTGTCAACATGCTGAAAGAGCAGCTCCTATTCAACATGGATTTTATTTCACCCCAAACTTTACATACCAGCAATCTGTAAACAATTTTATCCAAAACCTCGCCTACTTTGGTTTTTGCCAAAGTATAAATCCTTTTGATAATTGGTTTCTATTTACCTCCCAAGCAGGATATACTAATCTTCAGCCTTTGTTTGCTCTGCAAGGAGGTTCGTTTAAGGCCTGTTATTGGAATCACACTTCAGATTATACGGGCACAGGCCCTTCCCAGGTCAATAAGATAGCTTGTAACAATACTGTAACATTGTATTCCACTCCTGTATGTGTCTACCCTCCTTTTATGTTCCTATTAACTAATGTTTCTAATGGCACGACCCTCAACTGCTCTGGAACTAATTGCTATCTTTCTCAGTGTTGGGACGCAACAAAATATTACCGAGCTGTCATTATGCGTATTCCTACCTTCTTGCCTATGCCAGTCTCTGTTACGGATGATGAATTGCCAGTATTGCTTTCCAGAAATAAGAGAGATTTTGGAATCACCGCAGCAGTCATCACCGCCGTAGTTGCATCAGCGGCAGCGGCCACTGCGGCGGCTGTAGCTTTAACTACGTCAGTGCAGTCTGCAGCTACGCTCAATAATGTGGTTCAGAAGACTGCTACTGCCTTATCTACTCAGCAAGCAGTGGATCAACACTTAAAAGCAGGGATTCTTTTAGTAAACCAGTGAGTGGACTTGCTTCAGGAACAGATGGATATCTTACAAGAACTGTTAAACGTGGGATGTATTTATCATCTGACGGGACTGTGCGTTACACCTGTAGCTTACCATAACTTTAGTTATGCAGCAGACTTGTCTAGGATCTTATCTGTTCAGCTACGTACCAACTGGTCTTATAAATTTGATAATCTTACTGCTATTCTTAGATCTCAAATTGTTAGCCTTAACGCTACTAGAGTTGATATAGCCCCAATGTCTGAAGTGCTAAGTTGGTTATCCTCTTCTTTCAGTTTTGTAAAGCAATGGGCAGGAATGGGAGCTTTTTGTATGTTGATGATTATTGCTGTTGTCTTCCTCACACGCTTTATCATGCGCATGCGCCAAGATCAAGATAGAGATCGCATCATCTTCCATCAGGCCATGGCCGCCCTAGAGGTCGGCAGTTCCCCACAAGTATGGCTCACGATGCTGGACCGGTAGTCATACGGGTAAGGAAGGAGGTGACCCCGTACCAACCTAAGACAGGAGCTGTAGCATGCTCTGCAGTTATCCAATGACGGGTAAGGACGGTGGTCGACCACTCCGCCTAAGACAGGCACGGTCCCGAGCCTTTTTCTTGTAAAAGAAAAAAGGGGGAACTGTCGGGGCGCCGCGGACCCCTGGCCCTAGGTGTGGCTTGGCTGCCTGGGTGTGGCATAGCTGGCTTGGCTTACTTCGATGCGTATCCAAGATGGCGCCTGGCAGCTTGCCAGTGCGGCTGCATGCAGCTGACTTGTGAGACAACAACTAGCGTCACTTTGAGGAAGTTGTTCGGATTGGTTAGGCTCCTTTGTAAACACTGCATGTCTAGTGTATGCCCTAATTGCCTCTCTGTACCTGTCCACGCTCTCCCCGCATGCACTTGTATCTGATTGGTTAAAGGATTGTATATATTGAGCTGCGGAAGGAGAACAAAGAGAGAACAAAGAGGAGGAAGTAAGCGCGCAAAATAAAGAGCTCAAAAGAACCAGGTTTGCGTCTCGTCTCTCTGCGGGCAGGGAGCGCAACAAGAGACGGTGGATGGGAATGGAAAATACAGTAAAATGAATCAGACGTAACTTTCCTATGTTCACATGTGAATACATGACCAATGTAAATCCATATCTTGTACAACTGCAAAAATGGGAAGTTATACTCCATGTTTATATGATATGTCAAAATATATTCTACTATCACATATAACTAAAGAGAGCAAATAAAAATAAAAATAAAAATAAAAATTGAAAATAATTGTGTAAAAAATAAAGATAACTATGTTAGATATAAAGTATACTTTTAAAAATGAATACATATATATAATTTCATGTATCTCTAGGCACATGGATGTACCTAGGTGATATCCTATTTGTATGATTCTTATTAATTAAATTATAATGAACAAAACTTTAGGATTTATCAAGCATCAAGAAGCTGACATAGGCACACATTTCCAATTGGATTTTTCATTCTCTCATTGTGGTTTAATTTTTGAATTCCTGAACTACTAATGGGGTTGAGCACTTTTTCATATCACGATTTTTTTGTGAAATAACATATATTGCCAATTTGAATGTCTTCTCTTATACTTTTTCTGATTTTCTATTCAGTTGACTCTATTTTTAAATTTAATTTGTAAGGATCATTTAGTCTAGACATGACTATTTCAATTTATGCCTAAAATGAATCTCTTGTACCACTTTCCATGTGGGATAGGTAAATTTATGCCAATTTTTACTGGGTCACAGGGTATCTGAGCATTTCATTAAACATTATTCTGAGTGTATGTGTGTGAGGTTGTTTCTCAGTGAGATTAACCTTTGAATTGGTAAACTGAGTAAAACTGATTGCCCTCCCCAATATGGGAAGGGCTCACCCAATCCACTGGAGCCTTAAGTGGAACTAAATGGTTGAGTAACTGAGAATTCACACTCTTCCAGGCTGATTCCAAGCCAGCCAGGTCATTGGACTTATTTTCCTGACTTGAACTTGAACTGAAACTCATACCATTAGCTCTTCTGGTTCTCAGGTAGTTTTTGTGCGTAATAACTTTGAGAGACATTTCTCAAAATATCTTTGTAATTGAACCCAAATAGAGCATCAGCTCTCATAAATCTCCAACTCACTGTCTGAAGACCTGGGACTTCAGAGACTCCCTACACAAGGAACCAATGTGTTATTTTATACATATATAAAATTTGGTTCTGTTTCTCTAAAGAACCCAAATTAATACTGCATGAAATGTAATCCTCTTTATTTTCTCATGGTATATTTTTAAATTCTTCTGTTTAACAGAAGATATTTTATCTCATACTACACAAATGTACCATAAATATACATTGGAGAAAAGATAGCCTCTTCAACAAGTAGTACTAGGAAAACTGGAAATCCATATGTAATAGAATGAGAATTAACCCCTATCTCTCATCCTGCACAAAACTCAACTCAAAGTGGATCAAAGACCTAGTTAGGCATTAGACCAGAAACCCTATACCTACTAGGAGAAAATGTAGGCCCAACACTCCATCAGTCAGCTTAGGAACTGACTTCCTCAAAAAGACTCCTAAGCACAAAAATCAATAAATGGAATGGTATCAAATGAAAAAACTTCTTCACAGGAAATGATACAATCAAGAACATGAAGAGACAGCCTACAGAATGGGAGAAATCTTTGCCACCTGCATCTCAGACAGAGCACTACTCTCCAGGATATATAAAGAATGCAAAAAACTGGTAAAAAAAACCCCAAATAACTCAATAAATATATGGGCTAAGGAACTGAACAGACATTTTACAAAGGAAGAAACATAATCTATCAACAAATATATTAAAAAATATTCAGCACCTCTAGCAATTAAAGAAATGCAAATTAAAAGTACACTGCAATTCCATCTCATTCCAGTCAGAATGGCAATGATCAGGAATACAAGTAACAATAAATGTTGGCAAGGATGTGGGGAAAAAGGCACACTTATACATTGCTGGTAGGATTGCAAATTGTGCATCCACTCTGGAAAGCAGTATGGAATGCCTCAGAAACTTGGAATGGAGCAACCATTTGACCCAGCTATCCCACTCCTTGGTTATACCCAAAGGACTTAAAATCAGGAAACTTCAGTGGCACAGTCACATCAACCTTTACTGCAGCTCAATTCATAAGTACTAAGCTATGAAAACAACCTAGGTGCCCTTTAATAGATGAATGTGTAAAGAAAATAAGGTATATATACACAATGGAATATTAGCTATAATAAAGAATGACTTTATGACATTTGACACTTGCTGGTAAATGAATGGATCTGGAGACTATCATACATACTAAGGAAAGGAGCCAATCCCAAAAAACCAAAGGCCAAATGTTCTCTCTGATATGTGAATGCTAACACAAAACATGGGTTGTGTGGTGAAAGAAAAGAATAGGAGTTCAGGAGATTAGACAAAGGGAAATGAAGGGAAGGGAGGGAGGACAGGAATAAGAAAGACAGTAGAATCAAACTGATATAACTTTCTTACATACATATGTAAATATATCATAGTGAATCTCTACATCATCCACATCCACAGGACTGGTATCCTACTTGGAATAAGACGTATGCCATGTTTGCATAAATGTATCAGAATATACTCTAGTGTCATATATAACTAAAAAGAATTTTAAAAGAAGAAAAATCCTTCATTTGGAAAAAAATCAGTCCAGTTAAAAATGCTTCAAGCATTATAGACCAAAGAGCCCAAACTGACTATGTGATTGTTCAACCTCAATAGCAGGCCCCATTTTTAATCTATAACAGATTTTGTTGGGGGTTTAGTAAAGAAACTAATGAATTTTTATTTTTATGAATTTCTACTTAACTAAATACTTAAAGATTTTCTAATTACCTAGCTAGAGTATTAATTTCAATGTTTGCCTTCTACTGGAGAACATGATTTATGATTTACATTGAAAATGGAACATTATACTGCTCTTTCTCCTTCATTCTTCCCCATATTATTAGAATTTGTGGCATAACTGGGCAGCAAGACCCAGTTTGCTTCATCAAGTATCATACCCTCCTTCAAAACTTGACTACTATCAAAGATTGGCAGAAAATAACCAATAACTAAATAACATTTTAATAACAAAACATAAAGCAAAGACTTGTTCATTGTTACTGAAGAAAATTACAAATTTGATGACTGACAAAGTAAGGAGTTGGGGAATATAAATAGTAAATTGTCTATTTAGTTAGAATTACATCTCAGAATTTGTAGCTACTATTTTGAGAATGAATATTTCTTTATTTTTTTATCACCAAAGAATTAAATATAAACTTATATGAATGTCCTTTATCTAGTCATCTGTTTGCATACCATTTATTATGTTGAACTATCCTTAGGCCATAAGCTATGGAAAGAAATGATGCAAAATACAAATATGGGTCAACATTTTGAAGATTAGATAGAAAAGATTATAAGCAGGAATGGACAATGCTTTGAAACAATGGAAAGGACAGAGATATTATTTTAAGTAATGGACATGAAATGGAACCAGGGAAGAATTATCTTGCACAGTTGATTTCATAATCCCTTGCTCTTTTTTGGAGCTTCTGGGCATGAATACATTCCTTAAGGGGGTGTTGGAATTTTCCATGAAGGAATTTGTTCCCTTGGGACATAATTACCTCATTCTGAAGAAGTTCATGAACAGTCAAGAAGTTAAGGACAGTTGAGGTAGAACTTAAAGGACAGTTGAAAATATTCTCTGGAATATTCAAATGGAATCTGAGGCACAGACAGACCCTACAATGCTTTTGTGAGATGGGAGATCTCTGCAACCTGCAGTAATCTGCCCATGAACAAAACTAGGGACCCAAAATCAAGTAAAGCTCTGGTCTTTAGAGCAATAAAGTAGTCACATATTTACTTTCTCTTTTTTTTTTTCCTGTTAATTTTTCTTTTTTTTATTTCTTTTTTTTATTATTGTACACAAATGGGATACATGTTGTTTCTCTATTTGTACATGGCGTAAAGGCATACCATTTGTGTAATCACAAATTTACATAGGGTAATGTTTGATTCGTTCTGTTATTTTTTTCCCTTCCCCCCACCCCTCCCACCCCTCTTTTCCCTCTATACAGTCCTTCCTTCCTCCATTCCTGCCCCCCTCCCTAAACCTAACTCTAACCCTAACACTAACTATTCCCACCCCACATTATGTGTCCTCATCCACTTATTAGCGATATCATTCTTCCTTTGGTTTTTTGAGATTGGCTTATCTCACTTAGCATGATATTCTCCAGTTTCATCCATTTGCCTGCAAATGCCATAATTTTATCATTCTTTATGGCAGAGTAATATTCCATTGTATATATATACCACATTTTCTTTATCCATTCATCAATTGCAGGACATCCAGGTTGGTTCCACAATCTGGCTATTGTGAACTGAGCAGCTATGAACATTGATGTGGCTGTATCTCTGTAATATGCTGATTTTAAGTCCTTTGGGTATAGGCCAAGGAGTGGGATAGCTGGGTCAAATGGTGGTTCCATTCCAAGTTTTCTAAGGAGTCTCCATACTGCTTTCCAGAGTGGCTGCACTAATTTGCAGCCCCACCAGCAATGTATGAGTGTACCTTTCTCCCCACATCCTCGCCAACACCTTTTGTTGCTTGTATTCTTGATAATCGCCATTCTAATTGGGGTGAGATGGAATCTTAGGGTGGTGTTGATTTGCATTTCTCTTATTACTAGAGATGTTGAACATTTTTCCATATGTTTGTTGATTGCTTGTAGATCTTCTTCTGTGACGTGCCTATTCATTTCCTTAGCCCATTTGTCGATTGGATTACTTGCATTCTTGGTGTAGAGTTTTTTGAGATCTTTATAGATTCTGGAGATTAGCGCTCTATCTGAAGTATGATTGGCAAAGATTTTCTCCCACTCTGTAGGCTCTTTCTTCGCATTGCTGATAGTTTCCTTTGCTGAGAGAAAGCTTTTTAGTTTGAATCTATCCCAGTTATTGATTCTTGCTTTTATTTCTTGTGCTATTGGAGTCCTGTTGAGGAAGTCTGGTCCTAAGCCGACATGTTGAAGCTCTGGACCTACTTTTTTCTTCTATAAGATGCAAGGTCTCTGGTCTGATTCCGAGATCCTTAATCCATTTTGAGTTTAGTTTCGTGCATGGTGAGAGATATGGGTTTAGTTTCATTCTGATGCATATGGATTTCCAATTCTCCAAGCACCATTTGTTGAAGAGGCTATCTTTTCTCCATTGCATATTTTTGGCCCCTTTGTCTAGTATGAGAAAATTGTATTTATTTGGGTTTGTGTCCGTGTCCTCTATTCTGTACCATTGATCCACCTTTCTATTTTGGTACCAATACCATGCCGTTTTTGTTACTATTGCTTTGTAGTAGAGTTGAAGATCTGGTATTGCGATACCCCCTGCTTCACTCTTTCTGTCAAGGATTGTTTTAGCTATTCTGGGTTTTTTATTCTTCCAGATGAATTTCATAATTGCTTGCTCTATTTCTGAAAGGTACATCATTGGGATTTTAATTGGAATTGCATTGAATCTGTATAGCACTTTTGGTAGTATGGCCATTTTGACAATATTAATTCTTCCTATCCAAGAACATGGGAGATCTTTCCATCTTCTAAGGTTTTCTTTAATTCCTTTCTTTAGTGTTCTGTAGTTCTCATTGTAGAGGTCTTTCACCTCTTTTGTGAGATTGATTCCCAAGTATTTTATTTTTTTCAATGCTATTGTGAATGGGGTAGTTTTCCTAATTTCTCTTTCTGAAGATTCATCGCTTATGTATAGAAATGCCTTAGATTTATGTGCATTGATCTTATATCCCGCTACTTTACTGAATTCACTTATGAGATCTAACAGTTTTCTGGTGGGATTTCCTGGTTCCTCTAAGTATACAATCATATCATCAGCAAATAGGGATAGTTTGAGTTCTTCTTTTCCTATTCGTATCCCTTTAATTTCTTTGATTCTGTCTAATTGCTCTGGCTAGAGTTTCAAGGACGATATTGAATAGAAGTGGTGAAAGAGGGCATCCCTGCCTTGTACCAGTTTTTAGAGGGAATGCTTTCAGTTTTTCACCATTTAGAATAATATTAGCCATGGGCTTAGCAGTAGATGGCCTTTACAATGTTAAGGAATGTTCCCACTATCCCTATTTTTTCCAGTGTTTTGAGCATGAAGGGATGCTGTATTTTATCAAATGCTTTTTCTGCATCTATTGAAATAATCATGTGATTCTTGACTTTAAGTCTATTGATTTGCTGAATTACATTTATTGATTTCCTGATGTTGAACCAACCTTGCATCCCTGGGATGAAACCCACTTGATTATGGTGCACTATCTTTTTAATATGTTTTTGTATGCAATTTGCTAAAATTTTGTTGAGAATTTTTGCGTCGATGTTCATTAAGGATATTGGTCTGAAATTTTCTTTCCTTGATGTGTCTCTGTCTGGTTTAGGTATCAGGGTAATATTGGCTTTATAGAATGAGTTTGGGAGGGTTCCCTCCTCTTCTATTTTATGGAATACTTTGAGAAGTATTGGAATGAGCTCTTCTTTATAGGTTTTGTAGAACTCGGCTGAGAACCCATCTGGTCCTGGACTTTTCTTTGTTGGTAGGCTTTTGATGACTTCTTCTATTTCATTACTTGAAATTGGTCTATTTAAATTGTGTATGTCCTCCTCGTTCAGTTTAGGCAATTCATATGTCTCTAGAAACCTGTTGATATCTTCGAGGTTTTCTGTTTTGTTGGACTATAGATTTTCAAAATAGCTTCTAATTATGTTTTGTATTTCAGTCGTGTCTGTTGTGATATTTCCTTGTTCATTCCGAATTTCAGTGATTGGGGTTTTCTCTCATCTTCTCTTTGTTAGTGTGGCTAAAGGTTTATCAATATTGTTTATTTTCTCGAAGAACCAACTATTTATTTTGTCAATTTTTTGTATTGTTTCTTTTGTTTCAATTTCATTGATTTCAGCTCTGAGTTTGACTATTTCCTGTCTTCTACTACTTTTGCTGTTGGTCTGTTCTTCTTTTTCTAGGGCTTTGAGCTGTAGTGCTAGGTCGTTTATTTTTTGAGTTTTACTTCTTTTATTAAATGCGCTCCATGAAATAAATCTCCCTCTAAGTACTGCTTTCATAGTGTCCCAGAGATTTTGATATGATGTTTCTTTGTTCTCGTTTACCTCTAAGAATTTTTAATTTCCTTCCTAATGTCTTCTGTTATCCATTCATCATATAATAGCATATTGTTTAATCTCCAGGTGTTGGAGTAGTTTCTGTTTTTTACTCTTTCATTTATTTCTAACTTCAATCCATTATGATCTGATAGAATACAAGGTAGTGTCTCTATCTTCTTGTATTTGCTGACATTAGCTTTGTGGCATAATATGTGGTCTATTTTAGAGAAGGATCCATGTGCTGCTGAGAAGAAAGTGTATTCGCTCTTGGTTGGATGGTATATTCTATAAATGTCTGTTAAGTCTAAATTATTGATTGTGTTATTGAGTTCTATGGTTTCTTTGTTCAATTTTTGTTTGGAAGATCTGTCCAGTGGTGAGAGAGGCATGTTAAAATCACCTAGTATTATTGTGTTATGGTCTATTTGGTTTCTAAAATTGAGAAGGATTTGTTTAACATACATGGATGAGCCACTGTTTAGGGCATAGATGTTTATGATTGTTATATCTTGCTGATTTATGCTTCCCTTAAGCAGTATGAAATGTCCTTCCTTATCCCTTCTGACTGACATTGGTTTGAAGTCCACATTATCTGAAATGAGGATGGATACTCCAGCTTTTTTGCTGAGTCCATGTGCATGGTAATTTTTTCCCCATCCTTTCACCTTTAGTCTATGGGTATCTCTTTGTATGAGGTGAGTCTCTTGCAGTCAACATATTGTTGGATCTTTCTTTTTTATCCAATCTGCCAGTCTATGTCTTTTGATTGATGAATTCAGGCCATTAACATTCAGGGTTATTATTGAGATATGATTTGTATATGGTCATTTGGTTCATATTTAAAATTTTATTTATTTATTTATTTATTTTTTGACACATCTTGGTTCCTGCTTTATTTGTCAGTTCCTTTAGGATAATTCCTCCCTTTGCTGATTTGCTTCTTTGTTTTTTATTTCTTCCTCATTAAATATTTTGCCGAGAATGTTCTGTAATGCTGGCTTTCTTTTTGTAAATTCTTTTAGCTTTTGTTTAACATGGAAGGATTGTATTTCATCGTCAAATTTGAAGGTAAGCTTTGCTGGGTATAAGATTCTTGGTTGGCATCCATTTTCTTTCAGAGCTTGAAAAATGTTGTTCCAGGCCCTTTTAGCTTTTAGGGTCTGGATTGAAAAATCTGCTGATATCCATATTGGTTTCCCCCTGAATGTAATTTGTTTCTTTTCTCTCACAGTCTTTAAAATTCTGTCTTTATTTTGTATGTTAGGTATTTTCATTATAATGTGCCTTGGTGTGGGTCTCTTGTAATTTTGTGTATTTGGAGTCCTATAAGCCTCTTGAACTTGATTTTCCATTTCATTCTTCAGATTTGGGAAATTTTCTAATATTATTTCATTGAATAGATTGTTCATTTCTTTGGTTTGTTTCTCTAAGCCTTCCTCAATCCCAATAATTCTCAAATTTGGCCTTTTCATGATATCCCATAGTTCTTGCAGATTCTGTTCATGATTTCTTACCATCTTCTCTGTTTGTTCAACTTTGTTTTCGAGGTTAAATATTTTGTCTTCAATATCTGAAGTTCTGTCTTCCAGGTGTTCTATCCTATTGGTTATGCTTTCTATGGAGTTCTTAATTTGGTTTATTGTTTCCTTCATTTCAAGGATTTCTGTTTGGTTTTTTTTCAATATCTCTAACTCTTTATTGAAATGATCTTTTGCTTCCTGAATTTGCTCTGTTAACTGTCGATTGGTGCGATCATTCAATGCCTGCATTTGCTCTTTCATCTCATCCTTCAATGCCTGCATTTGCTCTTTCATCTCATTGTTTGCTTTCCTAATCATTTTAATTATGTACATTCTGAACTCCCTTTCTGTCATTTCTTCTGCCATGCTGTCGTTGGATTCTATTGATGTAACATCTAGATTTGTTTGGGACATTTTCTTCCCGTGTTTTCTCATATTGTTCAGGAATCAGTGGGTCATTAAGATATTGCAGATTTCCTCTATCGAGTTATAATGTCCCTGAAGATTGCTAGTATATCCCCTCTTATCCTTCAGTAGCCTGAAGTCTTGGAGGAAGTTGATAATGAGGAGCTCCACGAAGAAGCTGCCTCTCTAGGGTGGTGACCTTCAGGTGGCGTATATTCCCTGCTAGTGGTCAGAGGTGTCTCCACTTGTTGACCAATGGTCATCCAACGGGGAACTAGGCTGCGGGCTGAGGCAAGGCCTATTTGTGCCTGTGTCTCTGGTTTAACCGTTCCTGTGGGAAAACCTCTCCCGGTAGGGAAGACTCACTCGGTGGGAATGTCTCGCTGGTCAGTTCCCCTCCTAGAGGTTCCCCTCAATCTACAACTACCGCCTGGGCTGGGCTGTCTTCCTCTGCAACGTTCCCAGGGGCCCGGACCTACCTCCTGGACCTGGGAGCCTCACCCTCCGCAGGCGAGTCTCCTTAGGCTGCCTCTCCCAGATAATCTGCCCGCAGTCCTGGAAACTTCGCTCTGCCCCTAGGCGTGTCTCTGTGCAGCTCTTCCAGCAAGAATCCACCTAACTCCTGGGACCCTTCTCTGCACCTAATCGCCTGGCTATGTGGCCCCTCCTCTGAGCGGCCACCTGGAGCCCTGTACAATAGCTCCGATACCCAGAGACCCGCCACACACCTCCTCCACCGGACAGCAGCCCGGTTTCCGACGCAGTCACTAGGAGTCCAAGCAACTCACTTTGCGTCTCCTCCTCCCGCCAACCTCCCATAGCCCTAGGCAGTCACTCCAAGCCCAAGTGACCCACCCTTTCCTCCTTCTCCTCCTCGGGGTGACCCCCCGAGTGTTCAGGGGCGGTGGCTCCGAGACCAAGTGACCCACTGCGCTCCTCCTCCAGGCAGGCCACCGGTGTTCAGGAGCGGTCACTTTGAGTGCAATCAACTCACCACTCGGCTCCTCCTCTGGCAACCGCCTGTGGCTCTGATGCAGTCACTCCTAGACCAAGCGACCCGCCGCGCTTCTCCTGTTCCTCCGGTCAACCCCCCCGGTGTTCAGAAGGGATTACTCTGAGTCTAAACAGTTCACCACGCAGCTCCTCCTCAGGCAGCCGCCCGGAGCCCCAGTGGTTGCTCCGAGTCCAAGGGCTGTGCTGAGCCGCCTCCTCTACGATGATCCCAGTTGTCCGTGTTTACCGCTCCAGCGGGGGGAGGGGCAACTCGCCGAGCAACTCCACTTCACAAATTCCCTGCATTCCGGGGCTACCGCCCCATCCTGGACGCCTCCCCAACGGGAGAGACTCACCTGGCGGCTTTGAGTTGGTCCCAAGTCTCTCACTATCTCTTCTTTTGAATCCTGCATCCTGGAGCAACGTGAAATGCAGCCGCCCTCTAGGCCGCCATCTTGAAACTCTCACATATTTACTTTCTGTATTGTATTTCTATGTATATTATGGAAAGTATCAATCATTTTTTTGCAATCACTGCATTAATTTAAGGAAAAGACCTGTGACTATATATGAAAAAACAATAAATTAAGAAGCAGAAGTATATTATTAGATGTTTAAATGCACCAATGAGGATCTACACAAGAGTCTTAAAAGAGTCTAGGACAAGGGGCATAAAACAACTTGAATACGTCAATATAGAGTTCAGCAGATACTAAAATACAACTTATTGATGGAAACATTTAAGTTCATAGTTTGGTGAAATTATGACATAACATATGAAATTATGGGTGAATTATATGAATTCTAGAATATTTTATTTATAAAAAGTAGATTCAATTTCAAGAAAAAAGAACTCAATAGCAAAACTCTTGTAATTATAGTCTTCAAAAATGAAAATTGCATATTTTATATGTAAGGAGATGGCAAAATGATTTTTCACTACATCTACAAAAAAAGGAAAGATGCCTTACATTTTGCTTCAAGGTTTGCTGGTACTGATAAGCTGTTGTCCAGAGTAATAATGCCATTTTCTTTCACAGGAGTAGATAGAACAGCTTTTTATTCATCTTGTATGTAAGTCCCATCATGCATCCCACATTACCTTGTGGTGCTTGACTTATGGAATCTAACATCTAGGTTAGGGTCTCTTCCAATGGCCTCTTAGGTTCTTATTCCCATCTCATCCTTCTTCTTTGTTCAGTCTGTGTCCCAGTAACCCTTAAAACTTGACATTTGGATTGATGTCAATTAGAAAAATACAAGCAGGACAGAAACCTTCATTGTTCAATGATCCAATCATAGTTAAATTTATATTTGCACATATGCACACATACTCCCACCTACACTCTATGACTCTATGGGCATGCATATGCATGTACACACACACACACACACACACACACACGCACACACACGCGCTAGCACACACACAGTTTTCCACTTAAGGGCCATTAACCCTGAACTTCCCAGGCACTAAAATATGGTTGGTAGTTTGATGAGATTCTAAAACCATTCCTTTGGGATTATTTACCAGGTCATTTTAAGCACTCATTTAGAATAATAGGCATGGGAAAACTCATTTGGAGTAAATTCCAATTATTGTAGAGCAGTTCACAGCCCAAATATTCCTGAACTCTGAAATTCTTAGCATCATTAAATTTACCTCCTTCAGCAGCTAAACATTAGTGGAGTCATCTGCTAGTCATTAAAACAGTTTAAAAAAAAGATGAATTGTTGATGTGCTTTCAAAGTTTCCTGTAATGAAAGTCGATTTTTAAACTTTGTGTCTAATATGTTTCTGTTGATATATTTGAGCTTCTGGCCTGTATATGGCCTTTTGAGTTTGCTCAGTAACACATGTCAGGATTTACTACCAACTTGATAGCACTTTTAATTTAGTGAAGCAAAATGGTAATACAGGAGTGACCCTAAAGAATAAGCTGTATGTTTATTTAGTGGGTGTAAAATTCCTCTAATCAAATCGATTTCAATTTATGCATTTTTGTTTTGATATGTAAATTTCTTTAAAGCAGGACTGTTCAGCTGCCTGTAATAATGATTGTTCATATTTCCATTCACAGTGTCATGGGAAATGAGATTGATGACTCTGATAATTTAAGTTCAGATTGGGGGTTACTGTGAAGGGTAAAAGTATTTGCTTTGGATATAAAAAACATTGCAAAATCTTCCCTTGGGAGAAATGCAGAAAAGTCATATCTTCCACATTGAGATAAGTAACAGAAATCAAGGTTTAGGGAGAGAGCTGGTATAATTGCAAACTAGAGTAATGGGCCAAACAGCGCTCATGTGTCCCACCATTCACTCATTTAGAGATCTTGCAGCTGTTTTTGATGGGCTATTGTGTTCAATCTGGTAGTCTAATGTTTTCCAGTGACTAAAACCACCATAAACTGTGTCGAACATGAATAAAAGTTCCATATTCTGTCATTTGCAATATGCTTGCTTACCATGCACAGGGGCATAATGAAGACTCTGGTGCCACTGGAGCAAGTAATTCATTGGTATTAAGGAAATTTTTACTTACATAGGCAATAATGAAATGTCAAAATTATGTAGTTAGGTAAATTATGTCTCTAAATACCCCCAAGAGGTAAAACACAAAATGGAAGTTTCTGACTTTTACCTTCCGGCACTCAAAATGTGTTTTAACAAATTTTATTGCCTTCATAACTTGTAGCCTGTAAAAATTGGCAAACGGAAAGATGACTCCCTGCAAAACTCTGCAGGAAGGATTCCTGGATTTTAATCACCTGATTGTTCCTTCAATAGTGGTGATAGCTCCTGCTGTATGGTTTGTGCTTAGTGCTGTTAAATTTGTCCTTACATTGCTGAGAATGGTTTCAAGTGGCAATGTTGAAGCTTTTTCCCTGCTAGTGCTCTTCTTTCAAATGAAAAAATTTACTTGCAATTAATTTAGTACATCTTGGTATTTTTTCAATTTTTAATTTTTAAGATTTTTTCCCATATTTTTATTGGTGCATGGTAGTTGTCATAGTCATGGGATATGTTGCTTCATATTCATACACATCCTACATAGGAAAGCTCTAAATTCTTCCCATTTATTATTTTAAAGATAAGAAGGAAGCACACTGTCACTGCCGTGGCCTTGCCAATTGCCATCTCATATCACCATTTGACCTTTCTAGTGACACTAGTTGAAAAGAAAAGTTTTTCCTTTTTCTTTCTCTGTTTCTCTTTTTTTGTTAATTTTATTATTTAGATTCATCTTACACAATTTGGGTACAACTTTCATTTCTCTGGTGTACACAATGTAAATTCACACCATTTATGTAATCATAAATGTTTGTCTCATTCTATTATTTTTCCTTCCCCCCACCCCTTCCACTTCTCATTTTCCTCTATATAATTTATCCTTCCTCCATTCTTGCCTCCCCCCACCTTTGTATATCATCATTCACTTATCAGAGAAATCATTTGACCTTTGGTTTTTTGGAAATGACTTATTTCACTTAGCATGATATTCTCCAACTCCATCCATTTACCTACAAATGCCATAATTTAATTCTTCTATATGGCTGAATAATATTCTATTGTGTATATATACCACACTTTCTTTATCCATTCATCTATTGAAGGGCATCTAGGTTGCTTCCACAATCTAGTTATTATGAATTGAACTGCTATAAACTTTGATGTGGCTGTATCACTGTAGTATGCTGATTTTAAGTCCTTTGGGTACAGGCCAAGGAGTGTAATATCTGGGTCAAATGGTGGTTCCAGTCTAAGTTTTCTAAGGAATCTCCACACTGCTTTCCAGAGTGGCTGCCCCAATTTGCAACCCCACCAGCAATGTATGAGTGTACCCTTTCCCCACATCCTTGCCAACACCTATTGTTGCTTGTATTCCTGATAATAGACATTCTACTTGGGGTGAGATGGAATCTTAGGGTAGTTTTGATTTGCATTTCTCTTATTACTAGAGATGTTGAACACTTTTTCATATGTCTGTTGATTGCTTGTATATCTTCTGTGGAGTGTCTGTTCATTTCCTTAGCCCATTTATTGATCAGGTTATTTGTATTCTTGGTGTAATGGTTTTTGAATTCTTTATATATAAATTCTGGAGATTAGTGCTCTATCTGAAGTGTGTGTGGCAAAGATTTTCTCCCACTCTATAGGTTCTCTCCTCACATTGTTGATTGTTTCCTTTGCTGAGAGAAAGCTTTTCAGTTTGAATCTATTCCATTTATTGATTCCTGCTTTTATGTCTTACGCTTTGGGAGTCCTGTGGAGGAAGTCTGGTCCTAAGCCAGCATGATGAAAATTTGGACCTACCTTTTCTTCTGTTAGGTGCAGGACCTCTGGTCTAATTCCTAGGTCCTTTCTCTTTTCCTCATAAACTTATTTATCTAAGTACCTTACAAAAGGTAGTGTTATGCCCTGGAATGTGCTGCTTATGATCTTAACTTGTGAAAATCAACTCCATCATCAGTTCTTAGCCAACCCTCTGCAAATGCTTAATTACCAAGCCGTTCTATGTGTTTCTTCTTTCTTCAGAATGAACACAAAGTTTTATATACATATTTGATGTCACTTGAAACATTTTGGACAGCAATTAGCACTAAAATATTTATCAGTTAGGGCTAAGAAATAACAGAAATGGTAAAAGTAAAGAGAAATTCAACAATTTCTGAGGACGTTTTTAGAGATCATAAATGAAGAAAGATGGGAAAAAGGAAAAGAGTCAGTTATTTTAAGATGTTAAGTGTAATAGATATCATGCTAAACAATGTTGATTCTTTTTTTTTTTCTTTGTAGTTCTGGTAATCTCTATAAGCAAATAGGTAGTTCATTCATTGCTATTAATTGGCACGAAATATTTTGAACCAGAAATCTCACTCAATCAGCTGATACCATTGATTATTTTACCACATGTTCCAAGGAATCTCAATGCAATGATCCTGTGTATTTGTGTCTTTAATTCACTCATTTATTTACATTGAAGACAGATACTTAGTGTTAAAAACTATTTCAAATACCAGATATAGAATAAAAGAGAAAAAAGTCTGCCACCAAGTATCACTCAGCCTAATGTGACAGGTGTGCATTGCCTTATAAACCAGGTATACCCGCAGCTCCCTCCCATCTTCTTACTCTCTTGTTACCCACCTTGGCCATGTTGACTCTCCTCTTTCAAATTTGCAAGAAACACCACACTATAAAACTGTGGGACCTGACTTTCATAATGTTTACTGTGTCGGTACTGATTTAATTAAAAAATGGGGAATGTAATTTCCCTAGTTACTAAACCTAGACCTGTGAGGAAGCAGGAAGAAGCCAGTCATGGATTTTCCCTACAGTACAGGATCACTCCAAGTGGGGCTTCTCTTGATCCATTCTAAGTCCTGCACATGAGCCACCTGCTCTCTCACCACTGATTCCTTTGACTTTTTGACCAGGAAAGTGCTGCACTGCCTTATATAGTACCCCACCTGTTGTTTTTTTCCCTTTCCCTTCATTATCATCACTCTGGAAATGCACCTCTCGAGTGTTTTCAGCACATGAATCCTTCCAACCTACACTATTTTTTTTTCTTTTTCTTTTTCTTTTTTTAAGAATAGGACACAAAGATAGCAAGCAAGAAGTAGGTTTATTGCAAAAATGACAGAGATACAGAGATAGACTTCTCCAAAGAGAAGGGACCCCAGAATTGGGAATCCCCAGCCTATACTATTTCTACTGAATTTGGGAAGACATAAAGTCACAGAGACCGAAGGATCTAATACCAGGTTGTTAAATAACTTTGTTACCATAAAAATAGATAGTTAATTATTAGTAAGTAAGAAAACTGAATAGTAATAAAAAGATTACCTAACACTTATTAAATATCCACTATGTGTTCTATACTCTAAGTTCAGTGCTTATAATTTTTAAAATATGCAAGGGAAATATTGTTTTCATTAGACATTTTAGGAAAATACAGGCCATATAAATAAACAAAAACAAAGTTCAAGCAGCTAATTTGCTAGACTAAGGTTCAAACCTGAGGTTTTCAATGCATACACATACAGAATTTTTTTCTTCCCAGTGTTAAAGAGATCATGGAAGACTTCCCTTAGGGTGCAAGCTTTGGTGTATAATTTTATAGATTACAAAAAGAAATGAAACCATCCATGCAGAAGAAGAATAATGTGAGTAAAGAGGCATTTATTCTCTATTGCAACCCCACAGTCTAAATTCTAAGACAAAAGTTTTCTCTGTTTGCAACAGAAAGAAAAAAGAAGAAGAAGAGAGAAAATGATCCACATTGAGAAGAAAATCTCATCTTCACAAGGAAGCATAAAGAATGCCTGATTAGAATGAATCAAACAACATTACCCTATGTAAATTTATGATTACACAAATGGTATGACTTTATGCCATGTACAAACAGAGAAACAGCATGTATCCCATTTGTTTACAATAAAAAAAAAAAAGAATGCCTGATTACTCTTGCTGGTCTCTTATACTTTCACTCAGGGCTTAATTTTGGTTTTCTTTTTTATCATATAAGAGCATTAACAAAAATGTAGCCTAGGAAGATAATATAATCTTTAGATTAGTTAAGTTTCCCCCTAGAATTACAATTACTTTATAACATGCAGTTTGACCTGATGGACTAGGGGTAAGAAGGAGACTATGTTGTTCTGGGAATGCCAAGGTCACTTCTGGGGAGGCATTTATAGGCTGGTGAATGCTGTCTAGATTGCTGATATGGCAAAGGCTCAGAATTGTCAATGCTTGAATAAATAAATACATAAATACATAAATAAGTGAATAAATAAGAACAGTCAGAGGCAATGATTCAGGAATAATGGATCAGGGGAGAATGAAGTAGAATAAGTACAGAATAAACTGGGAGGGAAAGATGAGAAAGAGAGAACAAGGAAGCCCTAGAAAAGTCAAACTATGCTTAAGAGTGTGCTTCTATTGTTACTTTATATTTATTCAAACTTACTTTAGGAGTATAAGAGTGTCTTTTTTAGAAATGCATTTCCTAATGTTGTAGTTTGGCCCTTGAATGTTCCACAAAAGTTCATGTGCTGAAAGTTTGGTTCCCAGTCCATGATGATATTAAGAGGCAGTTAGAACCTTTAGGACGTGGGGCCTCGTGAAAAGGAGTTAGGTTGTGGAGGGTATGAAGTAGACACTGTAAATCCAGTGCTACTTCTTCCTCTCTCTTTCACTTTCTGACTGCCATGAGGTAAACATATCTCCTTTGCCTCCAGTTCCTGTCAGCATGTACTGTACTACCACAGACCCAAAGCAACATTAGACAAGCAAACATTAGCTAAAACTTCTGAAACTGTGAATCAAAGTAAACCTTTCCTCCTCTTAAGTGGATCATTTCAGATATTTTATTCTGGTAACTAAAAGCTAACTGACATACATAGTATGTGCTGACATACACAGTTCCTTAACTTTTTCTCCTTTGGTATCTTTTGTTTTAGGTTATTATCTTATTGGGACTTGTTAACATGCGAATCCATTACCCATAATGTATAACAGTGGTTTATTATCTTCTGACACATGAAATTGCATTATTTTTATCAGATAAATTATAACCAACTGTACAATATGAGCTCTCAGGTGTGGGTAAATTGGGATTCCTATATGACTATGGTAGGATTAGACTCCCTATAATGGGAGAAGACAAAACTTGATAAAAAGAAAATATGAAATCTTTCCATTGCTGCTTCTAGTAATTCCACAACTATTACACATTGCTCTATGACTTTGCACAGGGGTATAACATGCATTATCTTAACTTTTTCATAGCTGGAGAGCAGGAGTAGTTGATTCTCTAATACTCTGAAAGTTATCAGAGAAAGTTAGAAGTGTTCAGAAAAGCAAAAAAGAAAAAAAATGAATTTTTAGTAAGGTGTTTATGGGTTTCCATCTTGTTTTTCTGACTTTCTGGTTGAGAATTAGCCAGGGAAAGTTATTTAGATGTATTAGGATATTTTAATTCTACTAAAAATCTACCAAACTGCTACAGAAGAGGACAGATTAGACAGAAGAAGAAGTGTCAGAACTTAGAGTTGTGAGGACTCTGTTTTCAAATAACTTTCAGTAAATTAAATAATTTTTAGTATGTGTAGCATTCAATCTTTTAACTTTTAACTTTCTGTAACTTTTCAGTCTTCCTGGCTTATTCTGTCTTTTTTTTTTTTTTTTTTTTTCTGGGTTTAAATACATTTTTTTTCTCTCAGTAGGTTGAAAAATCAGATAAGCAAAATTGAAATAGAACTCCCATTTTAAGAAGATGTCACTGGACATAGTAAGTCACATAGCTATGGGTGTTCTATTGCTGTTCAGGATAATTCTGATCCCATAGGGCATTGTCTACTTGTCCCTGGCAAGCTGAGCCTGTGATGCTACTGTAGAACATGTCCCAGCAGGCTTATAAAGCCAAGATGGAACAACAGGAGCTTCTGAACAACAGTTACAGATCCATGATTCTTACCATAATTTGGCCCAGGGCCACTCTGTCTCCACTTTGACTAATGACTAGCTTCATTAGATATCATCATTGGATATCCAATAACTCTTCTCCTACCTCAAACTTGTTATAGATGCCTTTGATCCCTTCAACTTCAATTCCTCAGTTTTTATACAAACAGATTTGTGTTTTGGTGGTGATAAATGGTAAACTTAAGACTGATTGTAAGATTTTATCAATGATACCTTTGTAGTTTAAGCAAATGCTTAGGAAATTTATCTGAGAGGCGAGGATCAGTGAAGAATCTAAACAGGAGGGAGGTAAATCAAATTCACAACTTATTAAAATATCCCTAGGAACTATGAAAATAATCAGTTGATAGAGGGAGAGAATTGGCATGCTAGCTCTAGGACTTTTGTACAAATGCAAGTGAAGAATTCATAACACACTATTTTGAGGTAGTGAGAAGGTGAAGAAACAGGACTCAACAAGTGAGTTTGGATTCAGTTAGAGAAGTAAGGTAGAAAAATGAGCAAAGGATGTTCCTGGCGTTCTGGATTAAGATGCGTAGTACATAAGAAAAATTACAGATTCAAGTAAAGTATAAATTTAGTTTTAAGTTCAGGGAATGTAATTTCTCCAGGTGTCATGCAGAGCAAGTTGTCAGCATTATAGGAAATAAGAGTGAATAGTGTTTTATTATAGAAGAGTTAATCATTTCATAGCTTCATGTAGCCTATACATCTAAGATGCTGTAGGCTAAGTGTGGAGTGAGTATTTATTTCTGTTAAAATCCACAGTTACTCTTTTATATTTAGCTTAATAACTTGATGGTAGAGCACCAGAGTTCTATGAGATGAGATCATGCTATCTCTTCATAAATCAGCTTTTTCCCAAGTAAAATAAGTAGCAACACATTGTAAATTTGATATTAATTTCTAATTTTCCATGAATGGTAAAGAAGAGAAAAATAACTGGACTTCAATTTTCCTTTGTCTTCCAGCTCCAGGTGTCCATATGTATCTATGTAAGTACACTGATATGCACATGTGTATGTGGACTGGTGCTTATTTATTCACTTATTCTTTTGATTATAAAGTTATTAAAAAGTAAAAGAAATACCAAGAAGTATAGGCAGCACTTGCTTGATTTTGCTCAAGTTCAAAAAGGTATTTAACCTAGAATATCAGTAAGACTAATAAACAGACTACATCTTAGTGTCTCTTACTGCGTCAATAGTCTTTTTTGGCCTAGTCCGCGAGGCCACTCGCCTGGCTGAAGGCCCGTGGGAGCGCGGTGGAGCCCTCGGCCCGTGGGGGCAGCCTCCTGGCATCTTCACCGGACCAAGGACGACCCGGCGGGGAGCCTCCGGGATGGCGCCTCCGCGGCCCCGCGAGTACAAAGCAGGCGACCTAGTCTTTGCCAAGATGAAGGGCTACCCGCACTGGCCGGCGCTGATTGATGAACTTCCAGAGGGAGCTGAGAAGCCTCCAGCAAACAAGTACCCTATCTTCTTTTTTGGCGCTCATGAAGCTGCATTTCTAGGTCCCAAAGACCTTTTTTCCGTATAAGGAATACAAAGACAAGTTTGTGAAGTCAAACAAACGGAAAGGATTTAATGAAAGAGTGTGGGAAATAGAAAATAACCCAGGAGTCAAATTTACTGGATACCAGGCAATTCAGGAACAGAGCTCTTCAGAAACTGAGGGAGAAGGTGGAAACACTGCAGATGCAAGCAGTGAGGAAGAAGGTGAGAGAGTCGAGGAAGATGGAAAGGCAAAAGAAAAAAATGAAAAAGGAGGTTCAAAACGGAAAAAAAGTCATATATATTAAAGAAATCCTCTAAACAATCCCGGAAATCTCCAGGAGATGAAGATGTTAAAGACCGAAAAGAAGAAGAAAACAAAAGCAGCTCTGAGGGTGGAGGTGCTGGCAGTGACACAAGAAACACAACCTCAGACTTGCAGAAAACCAGTGAAGGGACCTGAGTACCATAATGAACGCTGCATATTAAGGGAAACCACAAAAAGGTTAAATGTTTGGTTGTCTAATATTCTTGGATTTGATAGGAACCAACACGTAGTCCTTGTCATTGACAGAAACCCAGTTTGTATGTACATTATTCACATTACTCTCTGCTTTGTGGGAAAAGAGACATTTTTTTAAAAAGGCTATTTAATTTCATGTTACTTGGTTTCATGAAGTTGCCCTTAACCATTAAGAATTATCAAGATTTTTGCACAGACTTATACATGTCTAGGATTCTTTTACCAAGGCAGTTATTATGTTCATCATTTTCCTGCCTTTACCCCACCACCAGCAAACACTTGTTTACATATTAATTAGCATTATTTTAGATAACCACTCCATAATGCTTAAGGATAAGATTTCCTCTTTTTGACAGAACCCAGGAAGTAATTCCCAGATACGTAATGTTGGTATATCAAAGATGAAATTAAAATTGTACTTCTGTTCTGAGGCCCTGTGTAAAGTTTTAATCATATTGTATAATATCTATTCTGTATTAGAAATAGCTAGTTGACAGCTTATACTTCTCAAAACTCATGTTGTTATGTATTCAGATTGTTTCTATATGTGAAGTTAGTGAGTCTTTTTGTCTTAATCCAAAATAAAAACAATGATTTATTTTTCCCAATGTCAATACAATCTGAGCTAATCCCTGAAGGTGGATACTTTACATTTTAAGGCTGGAATCACCAGCAGCCCTGTGGGAAACCAGACAAAGCATTGACCTTTAAATAGAGATTTTAAAATGAACTGTTTTCTTTTGGAAATAGAATTAGAATAGTTAATATTCACCCATAAACCATTATTATATTTACATTATTGTTGCTATTGTGATAATAGAGAATTTTATTTATTTTTATGCCAGCTTATATTGTGAAAACACATTTAGTCAATTTCAGTTTTTTTAAATCAATTGTATTTTTATAAATTCAAAATGAAAGATACAATTCCATTTACAACAGCATCAAAAATAACAAAATATGTATAAATACATTTTAACAAAAGAAGCATAAATTTACACTGTAAAGCTACAAAAAGTCATTAAAAGAAATTAGAGATGTAAATAACTGGGAAAACATCCTATGTTCATAAGTAAGAAGCACTCAACTGTCAAGATGGAAATAGTTCCAAAAGTGATCTACAGATGCAAAGCAATCTTCATCAGAATCCCAACCGGCTTCCTCCTAGACTTTTATAAGGTGATTCTAAAACTCTTGTGAAACTGTCAGGACCCCAGAACAGCCAAAACAATCTTGAAAAGGAATAAACTTGTACACTTACACTTTCCAATTTCAAAACATATTACAAAGCAACGGCAATCAAGGCAGTGTGGTGCTGGCTAGGATAAGTGCATGGAAAGTCATGTGTTTACAGACAACTGATTTTTAGCAGAGGAACCACGAAGGCAATTCAACTGGGAAAGAACAGACTTTTCTCAACAATGAATACTGGAACAACTGGATAGCCACACAGAAAAGAATGAAAAAGAACCATTATCCCACATAAAAAAATTAACTCAAAATGAATACAAGTCCTACATGTGAATAAAAACTATAATATTCTTGCAAGAAGAAATATGGGTAAATCTTTATGATCTTGGACTTGGCAATGGATTTTTAGGTGAAAACAAAATCATGAACAACACAGGAGAGAAATGAGGTTTCATCAAAATTTTAAATTTAAAATGCTTCAAGGGACATATGAAGAAAGTGAAAGACAATCCACAGAAAAAATATTTGCCAATCATATATCTTCAAAAGAACTTGTATCTACAAATACATAATTTTTACAACTCAATAATAAAGACAACCCCATGAGCAAAGGATATGAATAATTATTTCCCCAAAGAAAATATAAAAATAACCAATAAGCACATAAAAGGATGGTTAGCATCCATTAATCATTAGAGAAATGCAAATCAAAACCATTATCAGTTAACATTTCAAGCCCACTAAGACACTTATAGTAAATAACAGTAACAAATATTGATGAGGGTTTGATCATACATTGATGGTAGGAATTTTAAATGGTGCAGCAACTCTGGAAATGTCTGGAAGTTCCTCAAAATGTTAAATATGGAGTTAGCATATGACCCAGCAATTCCACTCCTAGGTATATACCTGGGGATCAACTGGAATAAGGGAAAGAAAATCCAAACCTGGCAAGTCTGATGACATGCTTGATACTGGCGTGTGGTGGAATGGTACTGAGTAGTCTGTTAATGAAGGTGGAATAGCAGCAGGATCAACCGAAGTCACACTGGGTACCCTTACAGAAGATTACTGATACATGAGAGCCCCTTTGGTTGGGCTGCTTTGTGTTTCTGACATAAAGATGCATTTCCTCTTGGCAGGAGGGTCTTCCTCTTCATCAGAAGAACTTTCTATTGTTAGGTCAATAGCATTCACTTTCTTCTTGCTTGCTTCACTGGCTACAGTCACTGAACAAGGCTTACTGAGTACACTTGAAGTTTCTATTTTTGCACATGGTTGGCTGGATACTTTCGTAGCTTCTTTTTTCAGTCTCATTGGACACCAAGAACCATCTTCTTGGAATTTGATTTCATCTACATCAGAACAGTCATTGAGAATTAATGAAATAGAACCACCAACACTCCTTTTGTGTTATTACTGCATCGATCCTTCTAACTGGAATGTAGCTGCTGCCAACCTGGACATAAAAGTGAAAGGCACTTGCTGGAGTTAGTGGAACAATGAACTGAAAAGGACTGGGGTTAGGGTTAGGGTTGGGGCTAGGGTTAGGGTTAGGGTTATCTTAAATATAAATGTATTTCATTTATATCAGAATAAATATACTATGGCATTATAATTATGATACTTTCTAGGTATTTTGTTATAAATCCTCATGCAATCATCTTTGCATTATGCCCTTTGCATTTTTCTATGTAAACATATTATGGCTCAAATATAAATATAGGTTGTGCTCATCTTAGAGCCATAAATAACCAGTATATTGATGTATAAAGTAAAACACATGATAAATTAAGGCTTGATAAAACCATGACACAAATTAATTAACTGACCCACAAAACAGTAAGTAATTCAATATCAATATTAAGTAAACTTGATCATTAAATAACTTTTGGAATTACTAAGAATTTTAAGATTTTTACAAATATTCTTAAATAATAACATTTTAAGCTAATGATTGACATGTTTCCAATTCTAGAGAAATAAAACCTTTCTGTATTAAAACTTGTTTGAAATATAATTACTTTGAATAGTAAATATATTCAAACTAAAATAATGACAGCATCAAGTTATTAATTGACTTTCTGAGACAAGAAAATAATGCTCAACATAAACAGTAAAGTACTTATTGCTGTCAACTTTCATATAGGAACATATTTGTTTTATGTTTTTATATTTTTATCACACTAGATTTTTCTAGTAGATGTGATTTTCCAATTTTTTCTTTCTTGAGTTTGTGAGGAAATCTTTTCCTATAAATTACTTGAAACAGGGAGAATTATTCTCCAGGAGACACATAGTAATTTCAGGACTCTGAAATGTCCTTTCTTAAGGACATTTCACCTTTATTGTTACTGTCAGTTGATTTGCCAATCAGGAAAAAAAAAATCTATCTTGATTTTTTTTGTTTTTTGAGAGAAATCTTCCTCTTTCTCTTCCTCTTCTTCTCCTTCTCCTTCTCCTCTTCTTCCTCCTTCTCCTTTTTATTTCTTCTTCTTCTCAGTAGAAAGGTGCAAAAGGGAAAGGAGGTCTGGGATTTGTGGAACAATAAGAGACAAAGTTGATTCTGATGTGACCTGTTTCATGGACATCTGTCCAGTGTAATTCCACAGGGCCCTAAGTTCAGAGATGCCCTGAATAAGAAGGTGGATATTGTGTGTGAAAAAGGACATCCAGGTCTTCACTTTTCACTGCACTCCACAGACTGTGTTCTGACATGATTATGTAAGTGTGGATGTTTACATCATGGGATATAGTTGCCTGCTTTATTACAATGGAAACACATGTACCAACCATTGTTTTCTAACAAGAAGTTTTGAAAACTGGAAAAAAATAAACATTTTTCTCTAGGTAATTTAATGCAAACAATTGTGAGAAAATTATCACAGCTAAGAATGCACAGGGAGAAACTAAATTTTAGTTTTTGAATATTCTCTTTCATTTTGCAAAATAAATGATGTTCCAAGGGTAAAAGTTGGTCATCATGATTCTTATAAATTATCGCATATTTATTTTGAAGTTGTTTAGCATTCATTCTTAAAAGTGATTTTGCTTTTCTCTTGTAAACATTTTATTGAGGTATAATAAGTAATATAAATGACAATTTTTGAACTGCCATCCAAGTAGAAACATCAACAGGAAATATGGAAAACCATTTAGTTAATTGACCAGCATGTTACACGCTTAAAAGTCAGAGTATCTGTGATTCTACTGTCCTGTCAATCCATAAGGAAGGAAAAGATCCAGGCCTGGAAAAGTTCACCTTTTATATAGCATAAGGCAGAAAAGGATCCACAAGGAGATTATGTGTTAGAAATCTGCCCTAGTTGTCAACACTTCTCTTTCTAGTTATTACAGTCTTGCTATTTTATATGCCTCATTTTTTGTATCTTTTATTGAGTTGTTAATTATTTGTCAGCTGGTTTTCAAACCTTAACATGTTTGTTATGCATAGTTCTTACTTCATTTTCCCATTTCCAGCCACCTATTGCCTCCACACCTCATTTCTGGGCTCAGTTAATTTGAATTTCACAAGAGATTGAATTTCCTGTCTCTGCAGTGATCGGTGTTCAGAAGATTGGTAGGGGGACAAAAACCTAACATGCTAATGCATTTTATTGACTTTTAATTGATTGTCCCCTTATCAGCCTGCCATGGACTTTTGTCTGGCGCCAAAGACTTTTCTGAAGTTCTTTAAGGCAAATTGCTTACCTTGTTCCCTAAGTACCTTTTGCCACCTTGCAAAGTTTGTTACTATTCCTTCATTTGTTTTCCAAAAAATATGTTTGATCTCTTGTCAATTGCTATTTCCTGTCTTCTTTTGCGTTAGTTGTTTTGGATAAAGAGATGGTTTTTGTTTCATTTTATCTCCTCCAGTGTCATATTAGTAAAAATACATGTCATTATTTCAGAATTAACTTTCGTTGTTGAGTTTCATTCTAATCACACACATTTTCCACAAAAGTCAGACACTACACTCTTCCAAGCATGGAAATAATCATAATTCATGCAGTTGGTCATTCTGACCAGGACACTTTGGATCTTGAATGTTCCCAAAAGGCCCATGTTTGAATGCTTCATCCCCAAGGTGGGGCTATTGGGACATGGTGGAACCTCTGGAAGGCAGGGTCTAGTGAGGGGTCTTTAGGTCATTGAGGGTGTGCTCCCCAAAGGAACTGTAGGATTGTGGACCCTTCTTCTCTCTGTTGCTCCCTGACTGTGGTGTCAGCAGTTTTGCTCTGTCATGTTTTCCTACCATGATGTGCTACATCACCACAGACCCAATTAGTGGGGCCAACTGATCATGGACTAGAATCTCAAAAACTATAAGACAAAATAAACCTTCACTCTTTATAAGTTGATTATTTGAGATAGTTTTTTACACTGATGAAATCTAACACAATAATGTAGATTACTTTTTTTGTGTCTTTCTTCTCGCTCCCCACATCTGTCTGTGCTCCAGCCCAAAGAAATTTTACTTAAATCCAGACTACATCTTTATTTTTGTTATTTTCAATATGTTAGACACAGCAGCAGCAGCATCAGAATCATGATTATCATTTTCAAATTCATTATCACTATCATCTCACATCATCAATTCTTCAAACTATTTAGACCAAATTGAGTCAAGCATACTAAATATTATACACTATGCTGATGACTTTACATTAGAATTTTAAAACAATATATTGTGGAATGCAATCTTTTTACATATGAAAAAACTAAGGCAAAGAGGTTAAATAAAATGTCTAAGGTTATATAATTTGAAAATGATAGCACTTGTACATGAACATGGTCTGCTTGAATATTATGTTTTTTTTTTCTTTTTTTTAACATATACCCCATATCTTTTTAAGGAAAAAATACTTCAACTTATCTCTTTAGAATTTTCAGATAATTTGACATTGGTATTTTATTCACAAAAGAGAAATAATCTAAGGTTCCACGATTTCCACATAAATAAATTAATCTTATAAAATCAACATATAAAAGATATTTTAAATTGGATAAGTTTGTATTTCATTCCTCTCAATATATGTGGACATAGAGTCACCTGAAATATTCTAATGTCACTGAAAGCAGTCTAACCAAGGGTCTGTTCTTGTAACAAGTAAAAATGTGATGGCATAATAACAATAACCAGAGAACAGATTATCTTTTGTGGAAACTCAGAGATCAGTGAGTATTTTGCTCTTCTTTTATTACTTTATCTTTTACACATCTTTAGGAGTTAGTTTCTCAAAACACAGCATGAATCCTGTTGAGAATCTGCATATGAGCATATCATGAGACTCATTAGGTAGTAAGAAAATACAAAACAGGCAAGTAAATGAGGTTATGCCTGCATTCCTCAACTGTCTAAATATAGTCATGAAACAATTATGATGTGCACTAGAGGATAGAATGACAACCAACATGTTGAATTGGCAGATATATTGGGAGTAGCATTAGGAAGAGGTAATGTTAACAGACTTTGAGTTATTGAATTATTATCTCTTTGGGATACAAAGTGTTCAAGTGCAACCTAAGTGGACATTTGCTGGAGATATTTCAGGGTATATACGAGAAGGAAAGAGACCCACCAAGGCCTCTGCAAATCTAATACTCCAGGATTGTAATATCCCATCATCCCAATGGTGTTCCAAGGGCAAGCTTCCATTACAAGTCTGGGACCTTGATTTCTGCAGCAGTTCTGTGTGCTGGGGAACAGTGGAAACAGACATGATTTGAATTCACAGGGTCTGAAACATTGTGTTTCAGAGGAAGTCTGAAGGGCAGATGTGCCCTGAATATCAAATGACCAAAATCAATTTAAACCTTTTTCTATGTTCAATTCCCAGCTACTGTCTTGGGCCCAGTGCACTGTCTGTAGGCAGCCTCTTTTGCTTGGCATATGTTTATTGCCTTCAAATTGTTTCTTTTTTTTAATGCAGCAGCCACTGTCAAGAATAGAAGTCCATTTGCATGGTGCAGTGCCTACACATTTTAGTTTATTGGACAATAAGCCTCACTGACACATGTATTTGAAATCTTAATCTAGGGACTTCTGATACATTTCTACATTATGGCAATGGGTCTGAAGGAAGGAAATTTATTTGATCATGATTTAAAACTTATAACTCATTACTTCGGCAAGTGAATGAAGCATTAATTTGGACAGAATAATAAAACTATTCCTAAGGTTATGAAAGTTTGGTCCTGCTAGAAAAAACTTCTCTTAATGTGCAAAATACTGCTTCTGCCTTAACAGTACTCTTTTTAACACTAGTTGAACTAGTTAGAAATGTTGTATTTTTCTTTCTCCAAAACTGGATCTCTGCCTAGAATATATATCAAATGCCTCTGGCATTAAAATGCTTAAAAGTGAGTGTTGCTTGGGAGGCAAAAAAGTTATCAAACACAAATAAACAAAAACTCCCGTTTACTTTCAGTAGAAATAATAAAAATGTTCGATAACAAAGTAAATGGACTAAAGCCTTCAAGACCATCATACAAATAAAAATAAGAAAAATATTTGGCAATGGCAACTGAGATACAACAATAATGAAAAATGAAATTCAAACTATACTATTTCTAGTAAAATATTTCCTAATTAGTGGATTTAGACTAGCAAACAGGGGGAAGTAGGACTAAGAGAAAGAATAGACAAAGTCATACAAGTATGTTCCAATAGAAAACAAAACCATAATTTGCATATAGTTACCTATTTCTAATCTGAGTTGATTTGCTAATTATGGATTTCTTTATCTTGAATCCATTAAAAAATGACATGCTATTAGAAGAGTTGAAATGGAATGACCATTAAAATTTACACATTTCCAACTCTTCATCTCTCAGGTAAGGAAAATAAGGACAAGATATATGAGTAACTCACTCTTGTTTGCAGATAGACACAGTGTTCTGTATGATCTGAAAATTGTTCCCTTAGCTACTCTGCTGTTATCTCTCTCTATTGATTCTTAAACCTCCTCTCACCTGCCAAACTTGGCAAGGAAGAATATATGATGCTAGTGATACAAACAGTAGCACCTACTGTACTTGTTTGTATGTGTGTGGTGGGGCTTTACCTGGAGAACGGGGTAGAAGTGGGGAGACATGGCAGGTGTACATTTAAAAGTACTTGGAGAAGTCAAGATATTCTTCCCTTGTTCCTTCCCACTTCCCTCCCATAACCCCTTCCACAGTGAGATTCTTTTTCTAGAACAGAATGCATATGCACACAATGTAATGATTATATAAATCATTTGTTAACATTCTGGAAATAATTTTCTTTCTGGTGTAGAATCACATAATATATCCTGGATCAGAAAGAGAATGTGCCAAATGCATCAATCCTCTGGTACAACATTGCAAAAATTCCCCAAACAACTCTTAGGGCTCTTTATTTCAGTCATACAATTAATCTGCCTGATTTTGTTGCCCTTTTTACAGAGCTAAATGGTCATCTGCATAAGTTGAGCAATTATTAGATTGTTATATAGACACTGGCTTAGGGGGTGATGTTAGTAGTTCACAAAGTAGAATCTCAGTCCTTTTATGTGAAGTATGGCACACTATAAATAAACCAAATATGTACATGCCCAATTTTTCTACCAGTCTATTTGTATCTGGGAATATGGTAAAATGTGTCATTCCCTTTTACTTTGCTACCTGTAAGATTCTACTCATCAAAATTGAAATGACTTATTTGATGTTCACATCTGTCTATATTATAATCATTTCCACAAATTTGTATTTCTTTTTTTGAGGAAAAAGTCCTCTAAATGGCACTATCTTCCATTTCTCATGACACAATTTTTACAAGATAGAAATATCAGTCTACTGTATAAGTGAGGTTAATATGGCATTTTAAAGAGAAAAGTACACTTTAAAATTACTACTGAACTGTGAATTATAATAAACAGTAAGCTATGGGAACTCTGGTATCAGACAGGATGGAAATTTAATTTCTAGATACATCACTTTAATGATTGTCCAGTTTTAGGTAGATGCCTTATCCATATTATCAGTGTCCCCTTCTGTAAACAGTGACAATAACTACATTCACCATAGGGTTCTAAGAATGAAAGGAGTTAAAATGTATACATATACAGGAAATGTGTGCATTTTTAAAATTTTTTTTGTTCACAGTGTTTCTGATGATAATGTTAGACTAGTTCCCATGAAAGATACGTGTCCAGCATGTTTCAAGAAAGGTACTTCAAAATTCATTCTATGAATCTAGTATCACCCTGACACCAAAACCAGACAAAAATGATCAAGGAAAGAAAATTTCAGATGTAACATAGACATAAAAGTCCTTAACAAAATTCTGGCAAATCTCATTCAAAAACATATTAAAACAACAGTACACCATAATCAAGTGGGGTTTATCCCAGGGATGCAGGTTAGTTCAACATCTGGAAAACAATAAATGTAATTCATCACATCAACAGACCTTAAGTTAAGAATCAAATGATTATTTCAATAGATGCAGAAAAAGTGTTTGATAAAATACAGTACCTTCAATTTCAAAACACTAGAAAAAATAGGGATAGTAAGAACATACCTCAACATTGTGAAGGCTATCTATGCTAAGACCAAGTTCAACATCATTCTAAATGGAGAAAAATTGAAAGTATTCCCCCTAAAAACTGAAACAAGACAGGGATACCCTCTTTCACCACTTCTATTTAATATTGTCCTTGAAACACTAGCCAGAGCAATTAGACAGACCAAAGAAATTAAAAGGATATAAATAGGAAAAGAAGAACTCAAACTATCACTGTTTGCAAATGACATGATTCTGTATTTAGAGGATCCAAAAAACTCCACCAGAGAACTTCTAGAACTAATGAATAAATTCAGCAAAGTAGCAGGATATAAAATCAACATGCATAAATCTAATGCATTTCTATTCATAAACAATGAAATTATCTGAAAGAGAAATTAGGAAAACCATCCATTCACAATAGTCTCAATAAAAATGGAATACTTGGGAATCAACCTAACAAAAAAGGTAAAAGACCTCTACAATGAAAACTTCAGAACACTAAAGAAAGAAATTAATTAAAACCTTAGAAGATGGTAAGATCTTCCATGTTCATGGATAGGCAGAATTAACATTGTCAAAACGGCCATTCTACCAAAGGCACTATACAGATCCAATGCAATTTCAATTAAAATACCAATGACATTCCTCATAGAAATAGAGAAAGAAATCATAAAATTCATCTGGAAGAATAAGAGATCCAGAATAGCCAAAACAATCCTTAGCAGGAAGAGTGAGGCAGACGGTATCACAATTCTAGACCTTAAACTATACTGCAGAGCAATAGTAGCAAAAAGGGCATGCTATTTGTCCCAAAATAGACAGGTAAACCAATTACAGAATAGAGAACACAGAAACAAACCCACATAAATCCAGTGATCTCAGACTAGACAAAGATGCCAAAAACATACAATGGAGAAAAAATAGACTCTTCAACAAATGGTGCTGGGAAAACTGGAAAACCATATGAAGCAAAATGAAATTAAACCCCTATCTCTCACTCTGCACAAAACTCAACTCAAAATGGATCAAGGATCTAGGAATTAGGCCTGAAACCCTGCACCAAATAGAAGACAAAGAGCCCAAATCTTCATCATGTTGGTATAGGACCAGACTTCCTTAACAAGACTTCCAGAGCTCAAGAAATGAAAGTAAGAATTAATAAATGGGATGGATTCAAACTAAAAAGTTTTTTCTTAGTAAAGGAAACAATGAATAATGTGAAAAGAGAGTCTACAGAATGGGAGAAAATCTTTTCCACAAGCACTTCAGGGAGAACACTAATCTCCAAAATTTATAAAGAACTTACAAAAGTTTACACCAAAAATACAAGAACCCAATCAATAAGTGGTCTAAGGAACTGGGCAGACACTTCACAGAAGAAGATATACAAATAATCTACAGATACATGTCTTCAACATCTCTAGTATTTAGAGAAATGCAAATCAAAACCACCCTAAGATTTCATCTCACTCATTAGAATGGCTATTATCAAGAATAAAGCAATATTGGTGTGGCTATGAGGAAAAAGTCACACTCTTACATTGCTGGTGGAGTTGCAAATTGGTGCAACCACTCTGGAAAGCAGCATGGACATTCCTCAGAAAACTTGGAATGGACCCACCATTTGACCCAGTTATCCCACTCCTTGGATTATACCCAAAGGACCTGAAATCATCAAACTACAGTAACACAGCCACATCAATGTTTATAGCAGCTCAATTCACAATAGCTAGATTGTGGAAAAAAAATTGATGCCCTTCAATAGATGAATGGATAAAGAAACTGTGGTATATATACACAATGGAATATTATTCACTTATAAATAATAATAAAATTATGGCTTTTGCAGGCAAAGGGATGGAGTTGAAGAATATCATGCTAAGTGAAATAAACCAATCCCAACTTACAAAAGGTCAAATGTTTTCTCTGATAAGTGGATAATGGGGGAAAGAGGGTTGAGGGGTAAGAGAAGAATGGAGAAAATTTGGTTTGTGTAGAGGGAAATGAGGGGTGGGGTTGGGAAAAGAAAAAGTGGAATGAGACCAACATTACCCATTAATTTCTTTCTCATATTCAATTTAAAGATAGTTGGAAATTAAACAATATAACAATCCCCTTGTTATTTACCAATTTATTATCATGTATTTACTGAACATGAGATTTCCATTTTTAGTATTTTTTAACATGCTAAATATAAATTTTATTCAATATTTGAAGAAATACATTCACAAGATACATTCATTTACCAATTATGAGTAAATGATGCTTTCTTTGTTAAAATTATATAAGAATAATATGAAAGAAATTATATTACTATCATTTTTGATTAACCACATAGCATTTCTAAATATGTATATAAAGACATACATATTTTATTGGGTTCTTTTATTTTCTAAAGAAGTTCTACTTTTTCATAAGTAAAGGCAATGAATAATTTTTCCCTTGTCTTTTTTGATAGGAAGGAAAAAGTGATGATAAATATAGTACTGCATATTGCTATGTTTGGTTGTAAGTATATTATCACAGCAAAGCACTTTCATGGTTTACTCAGGTGACTATCCCATGAGTTGGTCATCTGAATCTTGCAGAGAAAACCACCATAGAGGAGATCCTATACTTTCTTTTTCCTTCTGCAGTGATCTTGTTATTGTTGTTGTTCATTTTTAGTTATACATGACAGTAGAATCCATTTTTATATATGTATACAATCAAGAATATATCCTATTCTAATTAAGATTCCAGTCTTATGGATGTACACATTGTTGAGATTGTGGTATATTCATATATGTACAAAGGAAATGTATGTCAGATTCAAGAAATTGCTGCTTCTTCAGTTGTTTTTCCTCTAGCATTAAATAGAATATATGTGAAAAATCAATTCTAATTTACATATAATTTGCTTTATTGAATTCCTCTTTATTTCCCTCTGGCAATGTGGACATTACCATATATGATGGGAACTGTGCATAAATTATGGGTTTGTTTAAGCCATTGAGGCAAGGAACCTGCTTTTCTGGGAACTCCGATGTGAAATTCCCCCCTTGTACAAAGCCCAGATCATGCTGGTGCCTTGCTTTTAGCTCACAGTTCTAGGATCAAACACAGCCACCCAGAGATGGGCTTAACTTGCCAAGCACCAAACAACTTGTTTACCTCAAGATCCCTGCTACACCGAAACCTTTGAAGTACTTTCCCTTAAATAATGGATTGGGGCTTTGTTCAATTGATCAATTCGAATTTCTTTCAGGGCTAGAAGACCCATCAGGCATCCCCCTTTAAATCTAATTTCTGGCTTTGTCTTTTATTCTTACTGATTATTTCAGACTTTTTATTTTCCCAAGTATCTCATCCTCAAAGCAGGAATTTGCTCTACCGGGGTGCTGGTAACCTCAGCATATAAATTATTTTATTTACTGCTTTATTCAATAAATATTTATTTCAATTTTATTTTTGTTCTTTTTACTTATATATTACAGTAAAGTATAATTTGACTTATTTATACAAACATGTAGAACACCTTATTCTAATTAGGATCCCAGCCTGTGGTTGTACAGTTGTAGAATTCACTGTGGAGTATTCATACATGTACATAGGAAAGTTATTTCAAAATCATTCCACTGTCTTTCTTATTTCCTCCCTTCCCTTCATTCTCCTTTGTATAATCTACTGAACTTCATTTCCTCCCACCTGCTTTACTGTGTGCTAGCATCCACATATAAGGGAGAACATTTGATCTTTGGTTTTGGGGGATTGGCTTATTTCACTTAGCGTAATAGTCTGTAAATCCATTCATTTTCTGGCAAATGTCATAAAGTCATTCTTTTTATGGCTGACTGATATTCCATTGTGTATATACCCCATTTTTTTTACCCACTCATCTGTCATAGGGCAAGTAGGTTGGTTTCATAGCTTAGCTATTATGAATTGAGTTGCTATAAACATCAATGTGGCTGCATCGCAGTTGAGAGTCATGTATAAATTATGGGGTTTTTTTGAGCCATTAAGGCAGGGAAGCTGTTTTTCTGGGCACTCCTGGGTGAAATTCCCTGGTTCAAGAAAGCCCAGATTATGCTGGTGCTCAGCCCTAGGATCAAAGCCACCCAGAGATGGGTGTAACCTGCCAAGTACCAAACAACCTGTTTACAACAAGACCCCTGCCACACTGAAACCATATCCCTGCCACCCTGAATGCTGTGATGTACTTCCCCTTAAATAAAGGATTGGGGGGATTTTTCAGTTCCAGTTTCTATCAAGACTGGGAGACCCATTTGGCGCCCACATTTTAAATTCTAATTTCTGGCTTTATCTTTATTTCTTACTGCTTATTTCAGACCTTTTATTTTTCCAGGTGGCTCACACCTCCTAGCAGGAATCTGACCTACTGGGGTGCTGGCTATCCTGGCATGTCACTGTGATGTGCTGTCTTTAAGTTCTTTGAGTATATACTGAGGAGTGGGATAAATTATTACAAGGAATAAGTGGGTACCTAACTGCAAAGATTTTCATGATATTTGCATCACTCTTTTCCTTTCTTATTGCATAACTTTGAACTCTGGAGAAATTATGGCTGAAATATCAATATCAAAACCGTTGAAAACCAGATAAAAATATTTGGGGAAAATATAAAACTAAACTGATGGGAAACCTAAACTTTGTCTTGAAAAAGCATATAAGCTCTGTGAACAGTTATCAACAGCACAGAAACTCTGCCACCTGCACCAACTTTAGTCATAATTGTTTTCTTGAATATTCTTTTTGATGAATGAAAACATAATACTAATTTAGACATGATCAATCATTTTCCTAAAAGTATATCCACAGGCTGTGAATTATGTGAATAACAAAATTAATGGATGAATTAAGCAGTGGACTTCTGAATCAGGGAGATTTTATAAAATTCAATACTAAGGGATAGCTGTAAATGTCTCCATTTTTTTAAATGCCTTTCTTTGTACTTTCATTTCATAATCATCATGATAATGTGACAATATGTATAATCAGAAAATGAGAGGTTATATTCCATTTATGCATGATCTACCAAAATTTTATAAATTTATCCTACAGTCATGTATAAACTAGAATAAATAATTTAAAAACATGACAATGTGTCTTCTTTATCCCCTTCATCTTAAACCTTCTTCAGTGTTTTCTCTGTGTCATTTACTTCTCCTAATTATTTGTTACCTCTCCAAAGGAAAGGTTCAGATGTCTCCTTCTTTTCCATTGTACACTAAAGTGCCTTTTGTGATAATCAAAGAATACTATTGCAATGCCAATTTGATATCTGCATTTATTGAGAATATGCATTAAAAGACAATGAGAATTGCTATAAACACTGATGTCGCTACATTCCTGTAGTACGCTGGTTTTAAGTTCCTTGGGGATAAACAGAGGAATGGAATAACTGGGTCAAAAGGTTACAGGAATGGTGTGAATCTACATCCTATGCAACCATAGAAACAAAAAGTTGTACCCCATTTGTGTACAATGAATCAAAATGCAGTCTGTAAAAATAAAAAAAATTAAAAATTTCAAAATTATAAAAGAGAGGAGAAAAGAATACAGCATGAAATTATCATGCTTCTCAAAAAAATCCTTCAAGAATTTTTGAAAAAAAAAAATTGAAACACTTTAGCCTGACAATCATCCATTGTTTCACCTGGTCATGAGCTCTTACCCTTTACTGCTCACTCTAATACCCCAACATCCATAATACCTAGGATACAACCTTCCTTATCATGCCCTGCAGGTCCCACACACTGACATATCACTCTATCTCTGTCATTTTGTTTGCTACATAAAACTAACACCATGGATTTCCTGAGGAAATAGAGTTCTCCTAAAACATGTCTTTTGTCTCATCCTGTTGGAAGATTCTATTTTTGTTTTTCCACTCGTGTTCAATTCCATGTGGTATGTTTTATAGTCCATTTTACTTTCTGATCAATAATACATTCATTGCATTCAAACATGTTTTTCCAGTCAGCTGTCAGTTCCTGAGGCCTACTCCTCCTCTTTGCATTGCACTTTTGAAATTCCCCATAGTGTTTCTCATAGTATTTTCTGAGTTTGTGTTAACTTCTTTGTTTCTCATGTTCTCCCAATTAAATTTAGCTATCCACATGACACTTTCTTATTTTAAACTATATTGGTTTTTCAGGTCTGTGCTCCAATGTCCATCTGTAATTGAACCTTTCAACTTAGTATTCTGCTTTTATTGTTCTTTCTGTACTATATTTTTAGATATAATTATTTTAAACTTTCAAATTCTTAGTTAAATATTACCTTCTATTTCCTGGAGGCACATGTTGTCCTTATGATGGGACTTGCGATTCTTTAAATTGAAAACATGACATTATGTTTCCTATGAACCTCTAATGTTTTCTAGTAAGAATAGGTAAATAATATGTGCTGTATAAATACTGAAGGATTTATTAACATGGTCATAGATAATGAATAGATTTTAGAATATGAAAATTGTATCAATCATTTTTTTGATGTTTTTACAATCAGGAACAAAATGATGCTTTTTAAAAAAAGTTTTAAATGTTAAGAGACAAAAAATTAGTGCCTTTGAACATAAGTGATAAGAGAACTGGCTGATAAATATAATGATGAATCATTTGATATTCTTTTCAATTTCTTTCTTCAGAACTCTTAATCAGATCATGTGCCTTTAGTTATCAACAAAGCACCCAACATAGTTTGTGGGTGGATCTTAGAAGAAGCATAAAAAAGACCAGAATAAATAAATAGTAACATTGTCCCTCTAGTAAAGTTTTCGTTCAGTGTAGATATCTAGAGTTTTTTATCAAAACAGGTAAGAACAGGAGGGCAATACTATATAGTTCTCTTCATAACTATGTGAAGGTAAGGTATTTCCTAGTACTACCTAGAGTCTTTTCTTCCAGTGTATTCTCATGAAACAACTACTGTTTGGCAGTGGGATTGAAGCTTGGAGACTATTACAGGCTTTTCCCTATAGTAGCCATTCATTCCAATCAGAGCTGTCAGCAGTGTGAGGTGAGACAACAGCCCCATGCTGAAAAGCTTCCTCATTGCTGAGAGAGATCTCAGGATATGGATGCTTTGAAGGCTGTCAAAGCAGGGTGAATTTCTTTTTTTTTTTTTTTTTTTTTTTTTGCGGTACTGGGGATTGAACTCAGGGCCTTGTGCTTGTAAGGCAAGCACTCTACCAGCTGAGCTATCTCCCCAGCCCGCAGGGTGAACTTCTAAAGAGATTTTTACAACATAAGACTGGGCATTTTTTTCAAAAATAAATGTGCTCCTTTCATAAACTTATATCATCATTTTATGCAAAAATACTTCAAAAGGAATATAATCTTTACCATTTAGAAATGAAAATACACCTTATATAACAGCACATTTATTAAACATCAAGTGGATTAATTGTGAGAAAACTTCTTCAAGATAAATAAAACCATGGTGAGTAAAACAACCCATTAGGATTTAACAGCTCATGCCCATAACTCTTTACCTCCAGGCAGCAGGTGTTTTGAAACCAAGGTTACTAACTGAAAAAACTTCTTGGCTAGCAAGAATTCCCCTTTGAACAGCATGTCACCATACAATTGGGTAGTTCTCTTGTCACTTTTGCACTGAGAAATTCCAAGAGAGGCGCCAGTCTCTGTCTCTGGACTGTTCAAAGACCATGATTCATTCACCACTCCTGACATATATACTTGTACATATTTGTGTATACATACTTTTATACATTTATATGTACATTTATCCATATATATAATTGTATACATATGCATATTTAAATTTTAATTCTCAGAATGATTATGCATCAAAGGATTCATTGGAGTTAAAAGGAAACATTCAGAATGGTACAAAATGTTTGCAACTCATATCCCTGATATGACCTTAATGCCCAGAAAATATGAAGAACTTCTATAACTAAACAACCACCACAAAAAGTCAAATAACTTAACTAGAAAATAGGTAAAGGACCTGTTTCTCAAAAAAAAAAAAAAAAAAATATATATATATATATATATAAGCTACTAACAAGTGTATAATAAGATGTTCTACTTCACTAATAATCTCAGAAATGCAAATCCAAACTAAAATGAGGTACTACTTGACTCAGAAGTCTCAATCTTAGGGATCTCTTAATCCAATCAAGTTCACAATTTAGACACATATACTAAAATTGTCTGTGCCTATGTTTTAATGTAATCTACCCTCACCCTTTCCAACACAGTGAAAAATAATTGTATCTTTACTTTTGAGGAGTACGCACACCATGTCAACTCAATATTTTATTAGAAAGTCTATACTTAGGCTTCTCAAACTTATTGAGTTTATGAATCCCTGGAGAACCTTGTAATGCAGATTCAACCTTAGTAAGACTGAGATGGGACTGAGAGTCTGAATTTCTAACTGTTTCCAAGTCATACTCATAATGCTGATTTGTGAGCCAAACTTGGAGTACCAAGGTTATATGGTTATGCATATTAAGCAAAAATGTGACACCAAATTGATTTCTAATACACTGTATTTCTTTAAGGGATAATAATACTAGGTTATTTGCATTATATGTTTACTTATACCAACCTTGGAATTGTTAAGGATGCACCAAAACCTAAATTTCAATAAAAAAGGCATTTAAGTATTTCAGTAGAATAAGTAAGAATGAATAATACAGAAATATGTATCATGCTAATATCACTATGAGTTTGTTAAGGAACATTTAAGAATGTATAACAATGCTAGTGACACAAGTTATATTTTATTCTAATAGTTTGTAAAGGTTAATTAGTTATTACATTCTTAATCATATTCTCAGAGAAAGAGGACATTTTGTGGTTTTATATATCAAAAAGGAAGACATTTGGTTTGGGGTATGTTTTAAAATTTTTTACATGTGATAAGCTCAGAATTTTGAAGAGGATCTCAATAACAGAGTAATATGTACATGATTTGTATTCCAAAATTATGAGTCGTCTCTATAAGAAAAGTTAGTCTACAGAAGGAAGTTTACTCTGGAGTGTATGTTGTGGAAAGATAATTTTGCCAACATCAATGATCTGACATGCAATCTTCTTTATTCCTTGGCTCGGTTTATATGAATCATGTTCTAGTTTATTGTTTTTCAAGGGAATGGAAGGTTCTACTGTGTGTAGATGAAGTTCAGTCCAAGTGTATTAAAATTAGTATTTTAAAAATATTTTTTAGAAATGAACTCTTTTTGGTGATATTTTTTCTTAATCTTAAAACTAGGTATTTAACCCAGAACATAATAAAAGTATATGTCATCTGTTTCAAATCAACAAACCTGGTTTTTCTACTTTAAAATAGCTATTTTTTCCCAAACTCAAGATGTTGCTTGTTACAACAATATACCTGCAGGCTTTGCAAGACTTTTCTTCAAGTGATGTCAACTATTTTATAAAACGGTGAATTTAAAAATGGTATTGATTTTTCCAGTTTCAAATCATAATTACAAATTGTGAATATGTGAAAAATACAGTAACCTAAATATGACTGACAGGTAAAGGTAAAAAAAAAAAAAGATGCTTCATATGTATTTATTTCAAAGGCCACATGTCCATATTTCTTAAACATATTTCATAATCATAACCCGTGTCTGTTATTTCCTTTGATTAGTTTTATTACAAGTGCTTTACTAAATAATTGTCTACATCTGGATGACAAATAAAAATATAATAGCTACTACATTTATAAAACCCCCTTCGCCTTTGGTTATTCACGCAGCCTTTGGAACTGTTCCTCTTCAGCCCTGGGAGCCTGTTCTTGGAAGGGTTCCAGGTTCTGAGCGCGGGGTGCCTTCCTCGCCTCCTTCAGGGCGGCGCCCACTGAGTGCCACAGAGTGGACCAGGGCCAGGGCCGCCGGTGGTCCCACGTGAGTGGCTCCTCCTCGTAGCAGCCTCTTCTGAGCGCTGACTGGAGAGGCTGCGCAGAGCCCGGTGAGGCGCCTTTCCACGTTCAGTCCTACCCTCTCCGTCAGGCCCAGGAGGGCTTTCTTTCCCTGACTGGCTTGGCCCGCCTGTCACCTGGAGCAGCAGAGAAAGTAGAGTCTCAGCCTTTCTTCGCAACTCCTGTACCAGCGTTCCAGCTCCACCCGCTGCCTACTGCCACCGAACCTGGGACCCCCGCCCTTCCATGCCCGATTCCCTAGCTCTCCGTCCCTGCTTTGGTCAGCTCACTGAGAAGCCTGCGCTGCCTCTGCTGAAAATCCCTGGTCGGTCCTGCAGACTCCACTCGCTGCGGTGGCGGAGCCCAGACTTACCCTAACCTCCCTTCCCCAGTTTCCCAGGAGCAAATTCATTTAACTTTCCTCAGTTAGAAACCTGGCCTCCTGGGCACAGTGGTGATGCCTGCCTTTAATTCCAGCGGATTCAACCTGGGAGACTGAGGTCAAAGAATCACAAGTTCAAAGCCAGTCTCAGTAATTTAGTGAGACCCTAAGCAATTTAGCGAGACCCTGACTCAAAATTTAAAAATAAAACTAAAATGTGATGGTCATGTTGCTCAGTGGTTAGACCCCCCCTACCCCCTACCCTACCCCCCCCCCCGTTTCAATCCCCAGTACCAAAGCAAAGCAAAAGCACACACATACACTCAGGAAATATGGCGATGTGGTATGTCAACTCTCCCTTGCTTTAGAGACCCTTTTAAACCCCCTTTGGGGGTTTTACCAATGTCAGATTTTGCAGGCCTGTGATAATTTATAACTAGAGTCTATTCAACTCCCTGCTTTATTCCCAACATCCCTTCCCCTGCTCTTGGATTCTTCAAAGAATTGCAGGGGGGCTAGGCAGAGCAGAAGTAGAACTCAAACTGTCCATGCTGCACCCTATTAAAACACCTGGAAATCATAAATCTTAGAGACAGCATGAGACAAAATGCTGTTTTTGCTTTGGATCTTGTATTCCTTTCTTTATTTCTTTTTTTTAACAATATAAAAACCCTTACCCAGGAAGTAAATGTACCCCCAAATAGTATTTTTATATCCTGAAATTTGAGTCCAAGTGCAGGGAAGGGGATGTTAGGGTAAAGAAGGGACCTCAATAACCACTCTATTAGGGTAGTGTACTCTCATGGTCATGGCCATAGTGTAAGGGGAAGAAAGTGTTACAATAGGACTGGAAAGTGAAAGGAAAGATTGACAGACTTTGGGAACAGTCATAAAGTAACTGAGAAAAGCTATATCATGTGTTGAGATTTGGAGCTAATAAATTCTCTAACTATATTTGAGTGATCTGTAAGATTAATACTCCATAAAGTAATCTCCAAGGTGATATCTTCTGCTGAATTTTGTACTTAGATTTGAGTCATCAAATGTATATTGCCAAGACACTAATTATATCCTGTAGAAAAACATAAGGAAGACTTTGCAAAACATTTTGGTTAAACTCTCATTTGAAGAAAAGATAATATTTATGTGTTGCATACTATCTACATCTAATTGAGCTGGTGGTAAGAGAATAAAATTGGCTATCACATTGTGCAATAGACTATTTTTTTAGCTAAGGATGCAATGAGTGTCTTTGCATTTTATTGTCTGTTTGAAATTACATCTATGTTTAGCTACTAATCCAAGAAGACTACTCATTTAAAACAAAGTTTACAGTTTTAAGACAAGAAATAACAGGGATGAGATATCAAAGGGGGCATCTTTTGAGAGTAGAAATAAATGTAAAAATAATATAGACTATAAAATATTTAACATATATAAAGAATATTGTTGATCTCTTGCCTGGGTAAAGATGTCAAAAGTAATTCTGATGAGATTCTATTCATCTCTGTATTTTATTCACATTTCTTATGTCTACTAGAAAGACAAAATACTTTATGGATTTCTCTATCACTGGCTCTGAGTAGTAACTTAGTGCTTTCAAAGGTCTGCAACACAAGGATGTCAATAGTGGTAAAAGTGAAACATGTTCTCTAATGTTCCTAATGAAATATTCAATTTCAGATTCTCCTATAGAAAAGTTGCTGTTACCAGTTAATCATTAAATATAGAACTCTGCTCTGTTTTAGTTGTAAGTACCTTATTAATAAAAATATTTAAAATTATTTTAGTTTGAAAATATAGTGAGTTCTGAAACAGCATTTTAATTAATCACTACCTCTTTGTTTTAGCCCCTTATTTAGCATTTCATCCTTCTTGTATTCTTCCTTAACCTCACTGTAGAATTCACCCATTGTCTTATGTGTTAAATAAATGTTATGGAAGGCCCTTTTTTTGAACTGAGCTCCTGGACTTAGCCTCAGTAAACCAGACCAAATCAAAATGGAGCCAATCATGCTAAATGCTAAATCATCAGACTGAAGCATCAAGGAAGCAGATAAATCTCAAACAGACAAATTCTTCCTAGAAAGAGATGATTCTTGTCTGTCTGAGCCAGTGTAATAAGGAAGTCTATGCTTTTAACTTTATGAAAAGGTAACCTGAAACAACTTTTTGTTGTTTTTCTTTCCATTTGTCTGTTCCTTTTATCTATCTTATCAAACCCACTATCCTTCTCCTACCTGTTGAGAGTTTTTATTCTATTTGGTAGAATAGCAATTTTCTTGATTCATGAAATGTAAATAAAAGCCAACTAGAATTTTAACTAAATTTGTTTAATATTGTCTTTTGACCTAAAAACTTCTGGTGTTTTTTTACTGGAGTATGGTGTTTGTTTTAAAATCAAGATTTGCATGATAAGGTGCTCATTGTTACTAAGATTTTATTTTTTCTGGGCACTTTCCATCAAAGGAACTAGGAAATGTGCATATGAGCACTAACCCATATCTGTACACTTTTGCAGTCATTTTGTGCCTATCCATATTCAGATAATCATAGGGGTTATTAATTTTATCTATGCATTTGTAAGATACAGAGTACTCAGATGAAGTTAGCACTTAGGAAAGTAGATTTCTGTCCACAGTGTTGTTGGACATTTATCCAATCTGTTGAGAGCCTCAAAAGAAGAGAAAGATGAAATTAGTCATTGTCTTCTTCTTCTCCTTCTCTTCGTACTCCTCCTTCTTTCCCTCCTTCTTTTTTTTGCCTGTTTTACTGCTTAAACTGGGTTACTTCATCTCATTTCCTCTTGCTCTAAACATTACCATAGGTTGCCCAGTTGAACACCTTGAAATACTAGGAATGAGCTGTGCTAGTGAAGCTCACATGTTACCAGCTTCCAGATAATACAGTCATCGGACTTCTTAGACCCCATAATTACATGAGCAAAATCTCATCATAAATTTCCTTATACATATGTGTGTTTGTATGTATGTATGTGTGTGTGTGTGTGTGTGTGTGTGTGAGTGTTCTGTCACTATGACTATATATCTGTGTAAAACAACTTAGAGGAATGCTTGATTTTGGATCTCAATTTCAGAGGTTTCAATCCGTGGCCCTTGGCCCCATTGTTTTGGGCAGAATGCCCTGGTGGAGAGCATGTGGTAGAGCAAAGACACTCATCTCCTGGCAATCAGGGAGAGAGAGAGAGACAGAGAGAGAAATATTAAATTTGAGAAGAAAGGAGCTGGCACAAGATATAGCTTTCAAAAATCTCACCACACATAACCTACTTCTTCCAACTAGGCCCCAACTTCTAAGGTCTACACCTACTTCCCATAGACTTTCAGTTATGCATTCTTCAATGGATTAATTCACCTCCCAAAGCCACCACCCACGCCTGACACTGCTGTGCCGCATCTATTTCCTACCACTCCTACACTTGACACCGTTCTGTTGAAAGATCATCCTCCTCTTGGGGGCCATAGGCGTGGCATGTCTCCATGTGCAGTTGCTTTTAATACTAATAATTAATATATCCTTAGATTCAGATTATAGAGAATACTGGGGAAATTTCATGGTGCTGGGACACAAAATAACATACAATAAAGTTTAATATTAATACTTAGATGAAATTATAAATAAGCAATTATGATTTACTCAAATTTGTAAGGGGCCTATGATTTCTTTTAGTATACAAATTCTCTAAAAGTTATATATAAGTATGTGAGACAATTCCTCTGAGATTTGATGTGGTGTTTGGTCTTCATTGCTTTCTTAGTGTTTATGATTAAGTTTAAGGATATTTTTCCCACTTAATAAATAAATAGGTTAATCATAGGTACAATTTGTATTCTTCCTATGTCTAGAGTTTTAGTCTGCCATTGAGTACATAAAATAGAATAAATATTAACTATAAGCTGATTCCTCTATTCTCTGTTAGTAATAACAAAAACTTGCCACTGTTAATAACTAACATTAGAGTTCTTGGAAAGGGTAACTTCTATAGAAACTTAATGATGTATTCTTTCAGGGAAATTAAAACTAAACAGGACATGGTGCCCTCTACCTTGCTGGGAACTGTTTTTCCTTTTAAGATATCATACAGTAAAAACATGTTTATTAAATAAGATCATTAATTATACTCTTGAAGATTTTTTACTTAACATTTCCTTGTATTAACCATAAAATGATATAATAAATACCAAAGAAAAAACATACAAAAAGACTCTGTGAACAATAAAGATTCAGACTCAGTCTCAGAACACTTGGTGTCTCTGTGTGCTGTTTCTCCACCACACCCACAACTCCCATCCATCTCGGACCCCGGAGTGCTGCTAGGGCTGCACCTGGGCACTGCTGCCTTGAGAAAGAAGCATTGAACACATGACATTTTGGTGAACATTGCAGATCTAAAGTATGGCACAACCACACACACACACACACACACACACACACACACACACAAACACATTCACAGTACCTATTCTTAAATTGCACCTTGTTTCTCCTTTATTTTACAGGTCAGAAGTCCCTCCTCCACCCCGCCATTGAGAGGCAGCTCTAGCATGCACTATGTACCAGTTACAAATCTCAAGAGGGAACTCTATTCTAGAATTCATAATCCAGCAAGACTTTGCTTCAGCCTCACTTACTGCTGTGTGTTTGTACTCAGTTGGAACCCTATTAGTGAGCCCTTCTATGACCTTTTTTTTTAGTTGTCAATGGACCTTTATTTTTTTTAATTTATTTATATGTGGTGCTGAGAATCAAACCCAAGGCCTCAAACATGCTAGGCAAGTGCTCTACCACTGAGCTACAACCACAGCCCCCTTTCTATGACTTTTAAAAGTTCATCTTTAAGGGTAAAAAGGAAAGCTGTAAGTGTGTATTCACAACAACTTCTTGGTTGCTGGTTAATGTTTGTTTCATATCCAAATATATCACTCCATCCACTAGTAATTTTTATCTTGTTTATAATACCCTGTTTTTTTAGCATTCTCTTTAGAAAGCAGCCTTGGTTTTTATTCCACGGAGAAACAGCTATTGAACACTGCTTTGCTTAAGAAGAAGAAGCTCAAACTCCCAACTGGCCAGCCCAACTAATAGAAACATACTTTTGCCAATTAATAGGAGTAAATTTGCCCAGGAACACTTCTGATCATAATATTTGATTTATTCTAGTATCTATAATTTTGCTTTTCTATATAAGCCCCATATAAAGAGCAATTGTTTTAGAAATTGTTTTTCCAACTTAACTGTACTTTTAGTAACTTTCAACTACTAGAAACTTTTATTAGAGTGCCTATGAGATACTTGTTTTAAGATAGTTTGTCATTTACTTACCTGTGAAGGAAGAAGAAATGAATATTTCATAAACTATGTAACACATTCAAAATTTGTATTTCTGCACATATACTCATTCCTAACAGTCATTTGACTGACTACAAAATCAGTCAAATTAATAAAATTGGTGAAGAATGTACACTGCAGATTATGACATCTAAAGCTGGGTCCTCCGCTAAGAATGTGCTGTACTGTGGATTTTATGGGTTAACTGCATGATTGATCAGCATGTTTTATGGTTACCAGAGCTCTATGCCATGCAGGTTTATTCCTTATTTCATTTGTTGGACTTAAGTCAAAAACCCACATTGGGACCTCCAAACCATATGTTCCATTTTTTTAAAATACTTTTTTGTGCGTGGACACATACCTTTATTTTATTTATTTATATGTGGTTCTGAGGATTGAACCCAGTGCTTCACACCTGCTAAGCAAGTGCTGTACTGCTAAGCCACAGCCCTGGCCTCATTTTCAAATATTTTTAAGTTTTAGTATGGTGGCATATGCCTGTAATCCCAGGTTCTTGGAAGGCTAAGGCAGAAAGATGACCAGTTCAAAGCCAGCATCAGCAATTAAAGTATTGTAGTGAGACCCTGTATCAAAATAAAATATAACAAAGGGCTGGGAATGTGCCTCAGTTGTTAAGTGCCCCTGGGTGGTTAAATCTCTGATATATATATATATATATATATATATATATATATATATATATATATGTTTAAAATAACTTCTTAAGTGGCAAAATTTTAAAAGTTTAAATTTAAATTCAATAAATGCTTGCAAGTCTTTTAAATTTTAAGAAAATACATTCTGTTTTCCAATAAATTTTCAGGAGACTCAGAGAATCATGCTCCAAATTTACATTTACTTAACTTTAGATGGCTTCCAATTTAGGGTATAGGAGCTAAGAAAGGAAAATGATACCCAGTCTTCTGCTTAAACATTCTTACCTTCCAACAATAGCTATTTTCTACTCATACTTCACTGAACATTTTGGGCCCTTTTAAACAAACACAGGTACATATCCCTTGACTATCCTTTGACTACCAAAGTGGTGTAGTTCACCCTCAAATTTCCCAAATGGCAAAAGTTCAGAAATTTAGAGCTCTTCTCATTTAAAGAATTCAAAATAGCAACTTCATTCAAGTAGGCATGTCCATCAGGGCTGCCTTACTTGAAATCTGATGAGCCCAGGTAAAGCCCAAAACATCAACCCTCTGTAATTGTTAAGCTGGAGATGAGCGAAGTGGAGTCCCTCCTGAGATTGCTTATCCTGCTGGTTACTTAGGAATATCTGCGCTGCCTTTTCACCACCACTACATGAAAATCCTCAGTTTCACTGATAAAAAGTATAAAACTAGTACAAAGTGCAATACTGTTCTTTACACACTTGGTCACAAAACAGCCTGATTGATCAGCATGTTTTATGCCTACCAGAGATCAATGCTGTACAGGTTCATTCCTTATTCAGTAAAACGACTGAAGCCAATTCCAGGCATGGTGGAAGTAACATCAGCACTTTGCATTTTTATTTTCCCATGCAAGTGGCACAGCCTATTTACCTCTTTAATATATGCACTATTCGATAAGATTCATCAATTGTCTTTAACAATGTACTGGTTACTCTCCACATCCTTCCCCTTTATAATCAATTTTAAAATTAGATTGGCAAGTTTTATCACTTCAAAAAGAAAAAGCAAAATGTAAAACAATGATACCATTTGGGGTTTAAATGGAGTAAGAATAAAATTATGATTTAATTTAGGGAGATTGAACTTTTACCAACATTAATTTTTTTTCGCATTTGTTCATTTCTTCTTTAATCCACTCATTAAATCTATATACTTCTTCACAAAGGTCAAAAAATCTTTTATTGGTTTATTCTTAGGTGCTTCCTGTTTCTGTTGCAATTAGTAATATTTTAGAAAACATTTAAAAACAATATTGTTAAAATATAGAAACATGACTGGTGTATTCCAAAAAATTTGCCAATTTTGTTGGGAGTTCTAATATTCTATATTATGGTTTCTACATAAACAATAAAATTATATAAAAAGTATGAGTTTTTTTTTCCCTCCATTTGAAAGTGATCCTTTTCTGTGCTTGTTCCCTCAGATAACCACATAACTTGAAAGACTTGCCAGGAGTTCCATCACCATATTGAAATGAAAATATAAAATTATTGACAGTAGATATACTTGACTTGCATTTATTCCGAAAAGAAAATCTTGAAATGTTTCATAATGATTTCATTTTTTATATTTCTATATTTTTAGAAAAATAGGAGTCTAGAATGGTGATTTCCATTACCGAATATTTTCTCTACATTTTTCCCCTTAGTGCTTGTGACATATTATTTGAGTATTTTTGAATGGAATGTTACCAATACACTTATTAGGAAAAGATGACAAAATCAACAATATCTAGGGTGTGTTTTTTAGAACGCCCTTAAGGGTAGATTTGATATATGTTAACCTGCATGTATGTGAAATGCAGAACTTCACTCAATGCCACCTCACACTTCACACCTGAGAAAGCATTACCACAGTCAAGATGATGAATATATTTCTCACCCAAAGAAGACTTTATTTGAAAAACTTGTAAGTCTTTTTCCACCTCTTACCCCCCAATCTATTACATCTCCAGGGAATTAATAACTCTCCTGAGTGGAAAAATCAGCATGGGATGATTACCTGTTTTCAAAACAAGGTAAATCTACTCCAGCAGGGCACTAACATAAAGACAGGATATCCAGAGGACAGCACTGTGGGAACAGCATAGAGCATAGAGGCAGGTGTGGATAGGCCAGGGCACAATCTACAGCATGATGTCATGACCTTTATTCCAAATGATGGTCCATAGTTTCACTGTATGTCTCACTTCCAAGGCAGTATTGATTATACTCACTTCCAATTATATTGATTATATTGATTATAATCACAGTATTGATTTCACTCACTTCCTCAAGGCAGTATTGATTATATTTTAGAGGATGTAGATGTATACCTTCTCTAGTGTATAGTCACTATTTCAGAGGTTCTGGCAACAGACCCATCTGGAAAAGACTCAAAGATACTTTTAAATATTGCTTTTGTAACTTCATTGAACACTATAAATGAGTAATATGAACAAAATTTGTAATTTAATTTTGGGCATATTTTATTTAACCATAGATATTTATTTAAGTTTTAAAATTGCATTTGGCTTCATTTAACCAATAAGTAATTAAATAATACTTTCTTTGACAGCTCTGTAAACAAGTAAAATGAAAATAGAGGAAGCATGGTATGATAAAAATATAAAAGTAATATGAACAAGAGAAAATAAGGAGAAATAATGCACTAATGCTATAATGTTATGGTAATTGATTACATTTAATTTAATTAAAACATTAACTCCACCTGGAGAGACCCTGAGATAAGTCATACTAACAAAATTCTAAACTATAAAAAATAGAACTTCTAATGAGAGGATATGGACAATGTTTGAAGTCAATTTATGGTATACAACAAAAATTATATCATCATTATTGTATCCCATAAGTACATATGATTATTATTTATCAACTCAAAAAAATTAGAAAAGAAACAAGAATCTCATATTTCCCTTCCTATCTGAAAATGAGACACTGTTCTCAAGTACATTTCAGAAAACAACCTTCCATTTATTATCAGGAAAGCTGTTATCAGAGACAGTCAGTACACAATACATAAATAAAATAGAAGGACTAAACATTTCAATCATTTTAAAAATATATAACCACTTCCTAATAGGAACTGAGCATGCTATAAGATTTACTTGATTCTCTGGGGAGAATTCCTTCCTGAGGTAAAAGATTATAATGTACATATACTGATGCCATGAATCTCCCTGCATCCCTCCAGTTACTCACTTAGCTGTTTCAGAACAATGGAGAAAAATCTTGAAATTTTCCAAAGAGGGAAAGAAAATGTCACGTATAAAGTTTCAGGAACCAGAACTATTTTGTTCTTTTTAAAAGCACCATTAGATTCTTAATAATATTGGTGGCAGTTTAAAGAAGTGATGTTGTAGGTAAGTCTACTCACATAGAAGGTACTAATTGCAAGTAAATGTATGTTCATACATAAAAGACTTCAAAATCATACAAGTGGTATGTCTTTGTAGGCAGTTAATGGACATGTTCAGCAAACTTCAGGAATAAACTAAGAAAAAGAAATACATGAAAGAAAGGAAATATAAGAATCTAAAAGATAATCTAAATAATAGAAGATAAACAAAGACTTTACTTACTCTATGCCTACCTTTGAATTCATTAAACAGAGACTGTGATAGAAGAGAGCAAACATAATGGAAAGAAGATCATAATATTAAAATGAAAGAAAAGTATTAACTAAAGTATGCTTTAGTATTTTGAGTATACAATAAAAAGTCTTGCACTAGGGAGGTATTGGAAATAGAGTTGTAACACATGATTTGGTTTTAATGGGATGCAGAAATACACAAGGGACAGCAAGGAAGCCAGCATGATACTATAATAAAAGTAATGGAATACAAAAAAAGGGGTACTTTTCTCATTTGAATAATATTAAATAAGGTTAACATAAACAGATCATATATTGTTAATTGCAATATGATACTTTAATAGTAGTAAATATGGGACTAGGGGAAGATTATGGGTCGAGTGTTGAGGAGTGAGGGAAAGGATGGATAAACAGGCGAATCACAACAGAAGCCTAAGGGATCATTGAAATAGAATGCATAATGGACAATATGAAGAAGGAAGTACCAGTGTTCACATGTTATTTATAAACACAGAGGTCTGTAAAAAATGAAATTACTGAAGTAAATTATAGTGACTTTTCTTTGGAAGTATTAGAGATGGAAGTTGCAAAGGTGGGTGAAACTATTGTTTTCCTTTAGTCTTTTGCAGCAATTTTACTTCAAAGGGGATGTAACACATATGCAATAATGAAGATAACATTTAATAAAACAAGGGTTTCCTTTGTTCATCCAACTGTCCAACTGTAAACCATTTTTCCATGGGAAACTCCTGATGAGATTTCCATTGACTTCAAAAATCGCATGTATATATATGCAATTGTATATAGTGCTCTGCACTCTGTGACCCCTGTACTCTGGACTCCTGAGAACCAGGCACAGCTGAGGTGGCGGTAGCCTAGAGGGGCAGAGGGGGCCACAGGGCAGCCCACAATGCTTCAGACCCTGGTGCTTCTGGGTGCTCTGCAGGGGACCAGCACTCTCCCTCCAGCCCCAGACCCCAGGTCCAGGCTGCATGGCACACTCTTGTTCAGGGTCTGTGCCCATTATGATTAAAAAATTTAGTTTTTCCTTGTCTACTCCAGGGAGAGGGAATGGGGTTAGAAAAGATATTACAATGAATCAGACATTACTTTCCTATGTTCATATGTGAATAACCAGAAGAATAGAAAGTTGTTCTCCATATAGGTAAATGTGTCAAAATACATTCTACTGTGTTGTATAACTAAAAAGAATACATAAAAAATTTAGTTTCCCTAGTATTTGAAATGTAATATATTTAATATATTCTATTTATGGCTAATAACCCATCTGAAAAGCATAACTATATTACTTGTGTTTTCTTAGATTGGCCCCAATATAGATTTCAATTTGGGGAATGACTATATTTTACGAAAGTGTTTATTGACAGAATGAGAAAATAAGAGATAAAAGAGAATAAAATATGGCATTAAAAGTTTTTTGAGTATGATTTTCAAAAGTCCATTAATAAAATAAAACTATATGTCTTTGAAAAATATCACAATGTAAAACATTAAATATTTTGCAAAGATATGCATTCTAAACATTACAACATAAAAATATTATACATTAAGATTATCTGCAGTTATCTGTATTTTCTTCAATTGTTAAAATATATTCCTGATTCTTGTTAATGATATGAATTTTTAAGCAAACTCTGAATTCACTGGTAAATACTGATATTGTTCAAATTTGCATCAGACTAACCAGTATAATCTCACCCAGACAGTGAACATCACCTTATTGTATTTTCAACTCCTGTCCTCCAGAAGATAAAATCACTGTGACACACAAATATAACTATAGAAAATTAAACTACATAAGAGAGCAGCAATGGTGGGCAAAGATAGTATAAAGGAGATTTTCTGCTTTTACATCTACCAGAATAAACTGGAGCTCTCCTGCACAAGGGGCAGCTGACAGTCCAATAACCCCCAATATCACAGTGACAGCATTCAGGAAATATCGCAATGAACCCTTAACCGAGGCTGATTTCCAGGATGATAGATGGCATCAGACAGTGCCAGATGAAACCGCTCTTTTACTTACAACTTTAAAAACCTGGGTTATAGAGATGGGAAAATTTTAGAAAGTACCTTTGAAAGACATTTTACTAACCTTTAGAACAATGTCATTTCCATGTTTACCAAGTACATTCCAATACAGGCCATGTGGCAAAATATTCCTGACATAGATTAGGTCTTTATCAACTGTCAGAGGAAAATGCATTGTGACATTAAGGCCATTTATGTTTCACATATGTCATAATGAGTTTTACTTGACAATTTATTGAACAAATAATGTAAATAAGGTACTGTTGCCTCACTATCAGTAATATTTTAAAAACTGAATCAGAGACTATTTTACAAAGTTTCAAAGTGTAATTTGGAATTTAAAACTGTACTAACAATTCTGCCATATTTGCAATGGATGGAAATTTTTTTCTCCATCATTTTAGCACTTTACACATTTTACTAAATGCTACTTTTCCTAATTCTAATTGTTTTCTGTATTAACTTTAGATGACACTAAAATTTTTCATGACTGGATAATTTAATAATCACAGGAAGGAAATATAATGACTTCCTAATGTATATAAGACTTTTATAACTTTTAAATTGTATGCTATACAGAGGACATATTAAATGAAATAATTATAAATATGATTATATACTTTGGTTTTTAGTTTAAAAAAGAAATCTCAGGCCCAATTCCTTTAGGCATTTCCCCCTGGCATCATTGGTGGCATTATCCTTGAAAGTGGGTTACAGAGAATTTCATAATGCAAATAAAGTTTGCTGTGAGATTATTTCCTCAAATTGAAAGTCAGTTAACAGGAAGGAGATTAGGCAATATCTTACTGAGAATAGGGGAAGCTATTGGATGTCAACCTCCTTAGACACTGAATCCAAATCTAATCAATGTGGGTCTAAATAATCCTGAAATCAGTGTGGGTAACTGATGTCTGATGACTCTGAAGGGTATATATCCAATTGATGTTCTTGGATTAGGTACTATGCATGTCATGGGGACATAAAATCTGGTATCATAGTACTCATTTTCAAGAATTAAAAAAAATTGGAAACAGTCAACAGAATCATCAATCCTAGGACATCAGGGTAAGCACAATGAGAGAGGTAATGTTTTAAAATGGATACTGCAGCTACAATAGGATATTTTGAAAATATGTGTGTTTTTTTTGACATAATGTTATGTGTTTTTATTTAGTGTACAGAGGCAAGACATGTTTGTTTGTTGCAGGAAAGGCAGTGAGTCTGGGTCTTCCTATCCCATCCCGATATTTCATCAATGTTGCTGCAATTCCTTTTAGAAAATATTTATTCTTACAGAATTTTGACATTAAAAAAATTAAATCATATTTTCTATAAAACAAAAATAAACATTCCAAATGAACAATACTTGGTCTGTAATTTTTATGACCTTGAATATACTTGTTGTTTGTTCATTTATACAGGAATCTCCCTTATTTTGCATTTTAAAATCCTGCATTGCTATTTCCTCACAAATCATGGTATTATTGTTGTTATAATTTTGCTTCTTATTTCCTGAAATGAGATGTCATTGCAGAAGATTAGAAATACATTTACCAATATCTATATATCTAGATAGATGTATAGAAGACTGTTATCTTTAAGTTCATCAATTAACCATTGTGAAACTACTAGTCTAAATAGATAGTACATTTCATTAACAGAAAGTATTGAATAGGTTTTGAGCACTCTAAAATTATTTAATTATTAGGGAAAGGAAAAAACAAGCTCCAATATTATTGCCACATCCTGCTTATGATAGTCTTGATCGTAAAAATCTAAGAAGTTATCTTTAATGAATAATGAAACTAAACAATTAAGTTGTCACTTCATGCTTGTCATAAATATGAACAGATGCTTCACTAATTTGTCATCAATGTACTCTTAGAATCATTTAATTGCTAATGTACATTAAGGTTTTATACTGGGGAATGCTTAGAATGAATATGATGATTAGTAAATTATGCTACATTTTATAGAAAAATGCACAATATGTCACATAAAATCAAAATAGTAAAGTCTGAGTTGAACAATTCCTTATTCAACATGCTTGGTTGAACTAACATTGAAGTGTAAAATGGTTACTTTTCATACAGGTTTCAGAAAATAATTTGTTTAAAAACCAGTTCATAAATTTATGGTCTATAACAATAGCACTTCTCATTTACTTTTTGTTAAATGTTCCAAAGTCCAGTTTGAATATTTAAACAAATGCCAAATAATCAACCAGTGCACCATGGAATCTGTACCTCATAATATTGACTGAATCTTATGGACATATAGATAATCATATATGTTACTGGCTTCTAGATTTAAAAATGTATTATGTAAATGCATGCCTTAAATATGATAGAAATTACCTTGAACACCATAATGTAAGTACTTCTTTGTCTTACCAGAATTGATAAGGAATATAAAATTTATCTTTCATTATGGTAAAGACTATACATATGAATCAGAAATTTCTGTCTCAAAGAATGTGTTACTAATAACTGCTAGGCTTTTTACCCATAATTAACATGACTTTCTTAAGATTAAAGATTGTTACATAACTCTGAAGAATGTGGATTAAATACCATGTTCAATTTATTTTTTGGTCAGCACTGAATATGGAGCATCAATGTATGTGTTGCAATAAGCTCCATGCTCTGATACATACTTTGGGGATTATAACTTACTTGGGAAGATATTAGATTTTTAATGTAATATACTACATTATTTTAGAACAAGAGAGTTTACCTTTTTATTCCTTCTTCTCCATGTCATTGAAACTGTGGAAGAAAAAGAATATACATTATGGTAAGGCAAATCTAAAGTATTGAACTGATGACTCATTTCTGAGGTCTTTGTCTTCACTTTTCAGTAATAACTGAAGAGATATCATTGTTTTTCAAATCTTATAATTTCCAACAACTGTTCTATTGGGTTTTTATATAGTAGAGGTTTATTTAACATCTATCTCATGAGAAAGACATTCTCAGGTCCTAATGTATCCTGGTGAACAAGTCAGATAAATCCTCTGAAAATATATGAAGCTACTATTGTTATAGAAATTAAATTGGTTTGTACATGTATATGTAGGTGACCACAGAAATCACAAAGTAATGTTTTTAAATTGAAAATATCTCATTACAACATTTGATTTGAGCTTCTAATTATTATAAAATCTACTCAGTTTTGATTCTGCTTCTCAAAATTCCCATTAATCTTACACACAGTGTACAAATTATTATCAGGAAGATAGTTAAGACAAACAGAATATTATTGGAAATAAACAATTTATTTTAATTGTTTTATTTTAAAGTATTTTTTAGATGTTGCTAGACCTTTATTTTTTTCACTTATTTATATGTGGTGCTGAGAATTAAACCCAAGGTTTCGCACATGCTAAGCAAGTGCTCTACCATTAAGTCACAAACTCCACCCCAGAAATAAGCATTTTAAATACAAATTTCCATAAGAATGTCATCAACAATAGAAGACATAATTCAGTGTAATTAGAACACAGAAGAATCATTAAGTGTTGCTAACAATTCCTTCAAATGTTCAAATGTAAATAAATCTCCTAGTGCAGGTGCAAGTTGAATGTAAAAATCTCATTTCCCTGTGTTAACATGAGATATGTGTTTGCCTTCCATTTAATATTTATCAAGTAGAATTTTCCATGTGTGCTAAAATGTAGGCACAAGTAACTATTCTTATTTTTCTCAAACTTTGTGATTGAAATAGTGATACTCAAAGATATATCTTGCTCTAATGACTTACTGATGATTTAACTACTAGTTGAAAAATACTCATCCAAAGTTACTCCATGGTGATATCTGATTACTTAAAGTAGAAAATAAACACAAAGCTTATTGCAAAGGTATGTATCTAATTGCATATGTGAATTCAGTGTTCACTTTTTCTCATTGTAAAATATTCTTGCCATATAACCATGAGGTTTTCCAGTCCAAATTATGCTTTGTATTAAAGATGAAATAGTCTAGGTAAGTCAGTGAATTTCTAACTTAGGCCAAGATATTTGTTCATACATAGGAATGAAGATTTCATGCCAGATTAGAAAAATTTGATCTTAGAAATTAGTCTAATTTATTTTATGTTCATAATAAAAATTGCACATTACCATGTGAAATATATTTGATCAATGAATAGTTAACACATACCATCTTGATCTTTTTTCAAATTACAGAAATTGATGAACTTGTTTGATGTCAAAATGTTGCATAATGGTTTGAATGAATAGCATGTGTTTGAATAAATATTAACTTTTGCTTACTTTGACTTATTGCCTATTCTCACTAATTATGGGTTTCATTTCTTGGAAAAATTACCATTTAGATTTATTGTACTCGACATTCCACATTCCACTCTGTAACTACATGTAATAAAATGATCAATGTACTACCCTAAACTCACAAAGCTGTAATTTTGAAGTTGGTATCCTCAAGAATGCTGATTTTATAAAAATGAGATTTCTAAAGCAGAACAAAATTACCAATCAGTGGTATCCTTGCAGCCATCATCTCTCCACAGACACAGGCATTCAACTACCCTCACGAGAGTTAAGGAAACAAGACAAAAGGACAATAGTACATGATTTTATTATAACAATAAAAAAATCACATTGAAGAAGACAGGGAAAATTTCCCCATATCAAACACCACCCTCCAACTCCATATCATGTGGAATCAAGCTTAGCCTCAGCTTTGGAAGCCAAGTGAGTGCCTTCACCAACACTGCCCAATCTTGGGTAGCAGAGCATGGGACAAGACTTCCTTCACTGATGGTATTTTAGGGCAGTATGAACAGAATTTTGCCTTGGAATTAAATACCAGACTTCTGAAATGGAATACTTGGGAAGATCTTAATGTCCTCTAGCCATAAGCCAGAGCTTACGAACAAGGCCTCTGAAAAAGTCCAGTGCCAGGTAGAGAGAGGCAGCTGCAGTCTATTTGACTTCTGTTATGGCCAGCATCACATGTAGCTGGTTGCCACAATGTTGGTTCATGAGTCTGCCTCAGCAGTAGTCAGTCCATAGTTGTATGGGTCTTGGTCCTACACAGTGCTGTGATGGTGTCAGTGTGCTGTGGACTTGGGGCATGACACAGTCTGGTGACATTCATGCTACAGGTGTGGCATTGGATGATTAGAAAGGTCTCCTCACAGAGATTCTTCCTGAGGCCTGGTAGAATCCCATAGTCTTAGACCACAGTTAAGTTAGCATGGAAAAGACAGTTGGGCCTAGGTTGACCTAAGGAAGAGGCTTGCAGGGATTGCCTATGGTTTATAGGTGGCTAAAAATGACATGCTGAACAACACACTTCCATGATCAGCACAGCAACAACAAAGATCACAAGGAGGGGCAACAAGAGATGAAGAAAAACAGAGACATTTTTAAGAAAAGCTGAAGCCAGGTGGAACACTGTCCTCTAATAGAGGAACAGTGACTCGGGACTAGCTCAGCATTTTTATTATATAGGTTCTGATTGTCAGGAAGTTAAACAACAGAAGTTCTGTAAATTATTCAAAGCTTGTGAGTTATCAAGAGGCTTCTTTGTGCAATAAAAAGTTGCACAGTGAGAAACATCTTTCCACTATCCTGCAGTTACAGTGTTAGAAACATCTTTCTGTTACCCTGCTGTACCTAGAAAACCCATTGTACTGGAACATCTATCTGATAGTTGTTGGCATCAGAGCCGAGTATTAAAGCTGTTAACTTATCCTTGCTTTTGGCAAAGAATGTTTTCCAGGCTTGGCTTTTGCTGACACCACAGAATCAGCTGATGACCTGGGCTTATTTTTTCTCCACAACACACCAACCATAGTATTGGCATAAACCTAGACTTGGATTGCTCTCTAATACCAAAACAGGGATAATACACCAGTAGACTGTAGCATACCTGGACTTAGGGCAAAATTGAGTGCTATAATACCAGAAGGGGACTATAGGATCAAAGGAAAGTAGCAGTCTGCTTAGAATTTGTTGAAAGACAGGCACAAGCAATGTCAAATTATAAAGAATTAATTTATAATTAATTAATTAAATTAATTAATTAAAGATTGGAATAAATATAAATGTGTAGATGGCTTTACACACCAACAAATAGCAAGAACTTTCAAATAAATATGACTTCATGTAACAGTTAAAAGAAGGCATCAGATGCTGATGAGGTATTTACAAATTTAAGCACTTTTTAAAGAAGATTTTTAAAATTACTGTTTTAAAGAAAATAAGGCTTCAACAAAACACAGAAAGAAATGAAGGGAATGGAGGGGAGATGGGAATAGGAAAGAGAGTAGAATGAACATAACTTTCCTATGTTCCTGTATGAATATATAATCAGTGTAACTCCACATCATGTACAACCACAAGAATGAGAAGTTATACTCCATGTATATATGACATGTCAAAATACACCTTACTGCCATTATATTTAAAGAAAAATATTTAAAAAAAAACAGAAAAAAGATTTAATACTCCACATCAACAATTATCAAGAAAATAAAAATTAAAATCGCAGTGAGATATTATTTTGCTCCAGTATAAATGTCTATTTAAAAAAGGTTAAATAGAATAAGAATTGGTGAGGATGTAGAGAAAATGAATACTTGCACACTATTGGTGGGAATGTAAATTAGCATAGCCATTATGGAAAAAACTAAAGCATTTTCTAAAATTACTGAAAATTGGGCTCTCTTATCTAGCATTTCCACTACTGAGAATGTATCCAAATTAAATTAGAATGTCAAAGGCATCTGCATTCCTATGTTTATTACAGCACTATTCACAGTGACCAAGAGATGTAAACAACCTAAGTTAACTGATAAACAGATTGAAAAGATGTAGCATGCAATGGAATACTATTTACTCATAAAAAGAATGAAATCTTGTTATTTGAAGCAAGAGGGATAAAAATAGAAATAATTGTTTAAAGTGAAATAAGCCAGGTACAGGAAGATAGATAATACATGACTTCACTCATGAGTATTATAAAAGTTGATCTCATTGAAATTGAGAGTAGAAAGATGTTGGTGAAGGCTGGGTACAGTAGGGTGCAGGAAGGAATGGGAAAAAGATTAATCAATGTGTACAAAGTTCTAGTTAGATAAGAGTAAGAAGTTCAAAAATGCTATTTCACAGAGTGACTATAGATAATGATAATGTACTGTTTCAACACAAAGAAACAAAGTGCTTGGTAAATGACAAAGTAGTTGAGAAAATAGAAACACTTAAGCATTACACAATGTATATATGTATCAAAATATCACATGATATTCTACACAAATGTATAATTTTATGGTTCAAATATCAATTAAAAGTAAATTTAATTTTGACAAGAGGAATTTGAAAACAAGTTTTTATCTGTTTCAAACCTACCATGTAATGTTTTGTCCTGTGACTCTCAGACTGGAAAAGCTCATCATATTTCCCTACTATCAACTGACTTCTTCATGGAGTTTTGTCATTGCAGGTTGTAGAAGCAGATTAAATAACTGGTCTAGGAAGATAAGAATTTGTTCTATTCATTTTCTTCCATTGATTATATTATTTTGGCTAAATTTCTCTATTCAACCCCAGCAGTGAATTCTGCTTGGCACATTTTCTATCTCGGTAGAAAAAGTTCTTACTGCTCTATAGGTGTCTCAGTCCAACTCTTCAAGTGACCATATCTGAACTCCAAATATACCAGCATCTCTCATTGCAGGCTTCTCTCCAGAGATCTGAACCCCAGTAACACACCCTTCTCAGTGGTCTGGGAACTAGTTCCAATGTACCACTCTCTTACACAATTTAATATTTGTATCAATGAACAATGTCCCCTCCTCAAAATTTGGAATCTGTTTTCAATGGGGACATTCTTCTAAAAATAATGTAGAATTCTAATTTCTTCCAATGACTTCCCTGACCTTAGTGTTTTGTTCAGTTTTTTTGCTGCTGTGACCAAAAACCTGACAAGAACATTTTTAAGGAGGAAAACTTTATTTTCAGGTCATGGTTTCAGAGGTCTCGGTCCATAGAGGGCTGGCTCCATTCCTAGAGACTTAGGTGAGGTGGAAACTCATGGTGGAAGACTGTGGTGGAGAGAAGCAGCTCAAGACATCACACCAGGATGCAGAGAGAGAGCTCAGTTCAACAAATATATACCCCAAAGTTAACCTCAAATGACTCACCTTCTTCAGCCACACCCTACCAGCCTATTGTCATCACTTAGTTAATTCCCATCAGAGATTTCATGCACTGTTAGAGTTAAGGCTCTCATAACCCAATCATTTCACCTCTAAACCTTGCATTGTCTCATACAGGAGCTTCGGGGGAATACCTCATAGCTAAATAAACTATAACACTTACTAAGGATATCTCTTTTCTCTAGTTACTACCAAAATAGCATATCCCTATTTAGTCTTATTTTTATATTGTTGTTCTCTAATACCCTATTAAAATAATAATCATTTGTTTCCTGATAAGCATTGATTAATATAATTGCTACCAGGAATTGGGAGCTAGTCATGAAAACTCTCTGTCACTAAAGACCTGTATTTTGAATTATGAATAATATTTTGCAGCTAATACCATAGCTTTATAGTTCAGTAATCTAATGTCTGAAAAAACTTTTATTCCTCCCATTATTTGACCCTTAGTTCTAACAACTATTAAAACATTTTTACTGTTTCATTATGATTCTGTAGCAAATCCTAATCCTTGACAGCACAGATTTACAATCATGTATCATCCAAAGTAAGAGCCAAACAACATAGCTTTGATTTGTTTTAAGTGCTTGGATAGTACAGTATTTTATTGTATGCTTTGAGTAATTACACATGTGCAGTTTACTGATGGGCATAGGAGCACTTCAATTTGCTTCATTTAGTAATTGTTTTTCAATCTTATGTTGTTTCAGATTGGATGTTGAGAATTTTGTTACAGTTAAATGTTAATATAATAAATATTTGAGAATGGGAATTTATTATTTTCTATATATCATAGAAAATAATCTTAAAAATGTATAAAAATGTGATATCAAATGTTGAATCATTTTGTTCCTGTACAATTACATAGTTTTGGATATTCCACAAAATCCATGAGTTTTTAAACCACTACACATTTGCTGAATTTAGGAATAAAAATAGCTGTAATATGCCAATTGCTTTTGTTAAGTGATAGCTCAAATATCTCTTCAAGTAAAGTTTTTTTTTCCACGTTTTGCCTAATTCTTATTTTTTTTTTTAATGTGCATTGTTACTCCCCAGGTCTCTCTTCTCTTCTTCCCTTTCAGAGATTCTCGGGGGCCTTCTGTGGTTTCATCTTCCAACAATGAGGTGTCATTCATTTGGCAGGAAGTAGTAAGAGCAGTGTGGCTAAAACTGATTCCAGGATTTCATGGTTCATCATAAATTAACAGCCTTGCCTGTCCAGATAAGTTTTGTATTTGTACTTCAATTTTTGTGTCCTAAAAGACAGGGTAAATGTAGATTTTATATAGTAGACTCTTGGAAATGCTGAGAGAAAGAAATGATGCACCTCTTATATCTGAGGATGAATTTATTATCTCTATGGTATCATTGAGATAGTTCATTGATGTTGACTGTCTTAATTAGGCACATGGTGGAATTGTATTTCTCTGCTTAAAATCTATGCCTTGGTTTATACATGAAATGTTATGAAAGAAATGTGTGATTTTCAACTCACATTGAAATTCAACACAGCATTTTTTCAGTCACTGAAATATGGAATATCATGTCCAGCTACGGTCACTGTAATCTACAGACTTGATCTAATTATGATGTTCAGAGCTTCCTTGCCAACCCACAGTGGACATGCACAGGACAGCAGTGCTTTTCCAAGGCGTGTGTTGACATAGTAAATTCTAGCATACTTCCTCAGGAATACCTTTGCACCTCTTTGATAGATATAGCCTCTGAAACCAATTGCAGTAGCCTATACTTTCTGTGCTCCTAGTACCCATCTCTCACGTTTGATTGTGAGCTGAATTCTTAGCTCCTTTTACTATTTCCAGAAGTTAACCAATGAATCATTTTTACTTCATATTTAGTTCTAAGATAACTCTATCTTTGATATCATCTAAGTCATCTTTCTTTTGTGTCTTAGAGGTTAACAAATTAGAGAGGAGATTTGAAAGAAAATTTTCAATTTTAAATTTAGCTAAAGCACTTGCCATACTGTCTGTGGTCTTGGTAATAGTCATGGAAAATTTTATACATCATTTAGTTTCTCTTTTTTTTTTTTTTCTCTTGGTAGCTCCTAAACATGTATTAGTTTCTAAATATTCATAGGTTATGTTTTATAATCCATACATATTTTTTTTTCAGGTAGACATATTCTTTCCTTTTTATTAAATGTTTTCAGAATAAAAGATGCCATGCAGCTTTAAAAAATCTACAAGTAACTATTTACCCCACACCTAGTGGAAGAAATAAAGACAACAATTCGGCTGGAACTTCCTGTCAATACCACTTTCCAATCACATCCTCCACCTTTGGTGCCTTCCCCATAGAGAATAATTTCCCATTTGGTTTTGACAATGCATGAGCATTTCCTTATATTTCTTAACACATTTGTATATATCTTCACCAGTAGGGTTAGGCTGTATATTTTTAATTTTTAAATATTTTCTTTATAAGCAATTACTTAAACATTTTTGCAGACATTCTCATTTAGATGTGAGACAGATTCTTATGGGCATTTGCTTAAAAGGGAAATCATCATCTTATGACATATAGACCCTCATTAATGGACATTACCAATGTGTTTCTCAAGCTGGCTCTCTGCCAATTAACATTTCATTTAAAAGCAAAAAGAGTTTTCATTTTTTAACACTTGCTATCTTTTAAAACATTACCAGGATATAAACATGTTTCCCATCTGGTGACTATAAAATATTATTTTGGTGTTTGCATGTGCAGATTACCAGTAAATGTAGTTACTTTTAATTAGTTAATTATCACACATTGTAGAGTGACAGGCATCTCTTTTAAAAATATATTTTTTTGTTGTTATAGATGGACAGCATGCCTTTATGTTATTTTTTTATTTTTATGTGGTCGCTAAATACTCAGGGTTTTAAGGACCCCTTAAGAAAATCTAGCACTTCTGGCTATGGTGACACATACCTATAATCCCAGCAACTCAGGAGGCTGATCCAAGAGGATCACAAGTTCAAAGTCATTCTCAGCAACTTATTGAGACCCTGTCTCAAAATGAAAAATTAAAAGGGCTGGCGATGTGGCTCATTGGTTATGTAATTCTGGGTTCAATCCCTGGTACCAAAAAAAAGGAAGTTAACGCCCACTGGGTATACGCTTGTTTGTAAACAATACCGTTTCTATGGCCACTATTACATTTTATATATTTTATTGCATAATACCTCATCTCTGTAAGATAAGCATCATTCATGTACACATTCTAAAGTTGAGGAAATTATGTTGGAGAAAAATTTAGCAACATGCCCTGGCCGATATGTGAGTAAATATGTGGTTTGTTCCTAGATACTCTGATTTCAGAACTGACCCTTGTGAAAACTTCAGGGAATTTTATAATGTATTGTATTTATAAGACATTAATGCCAAGCAATTTCCAAATTAAAATAAAATGTACACATGTTGGGCCATAGTAATAGTCAGCCTTCAATCTTTGTCTCAAACAGTGTGAAATTTGCAATGCACAATTAGGCAAACATGAAAAATTCACATTTTTCTTTATGGAGGGATGCACATGATAAGGCAGCAAAACCTGAACTGCAGGATCACCAGTCTGAATTGTAGGCCTTATTCACACTGCTGGAAAGAAAATGTTCTGAGGCCATAATTGACACAATTCATGATTGAACATTAATTGTATTTCTGGGTGCTTAGTGAATTAGAAAAATCTGTCAGAATTAAAATAAGATGAATTGGAAGTTTAAGATCAGTTTTGTGATTCATTTTCTCTGAATTCACCAAATAAACATGCAGACCATTAAGTCACTGAAACTGGATGACTTTCTCTGTCTCCTCTTGGATATGAGGAAGAAATGTGTACTTTCATCAACCCAGTCGCCATGTATTTCTCTTGTTCACATCTGTCCTGAGCAATACCACCTGAATATTCAATTAAACTACCACAAAAAACTATTCCAGAATTCCAATATTTCACACACCGTAAAGAATCTAGCCAGCATCCATGTTGAAATTAGAATTTTGAGATAAAACAGAATTCACCTCTTTGGTTGGCAGGTGGAGTCTGCACAAGCTGCAGATCTCTGTACTGGAGAAGTGTTGCAACTCCTAATGGCAGGCCATGCCCTCCAGTGTTGTAGCAGAACCCAACAGCTCATCTTCATTTCTCCTTATTTCTGTGTTCCTGTCTCCTGAATCAGAAGAATGACAAGTGAGTATATGCACAGGAAATACTGAAGGACAATTAGAAGAAAACAAAACAAAACTTGGAAGCTTTTGCTTTATGACATAAGAAATTAACCATAAATTGGATGCTAGTTCATACCAATATCACATTTCAATTTGTCAGTTCTAAAATTAAATTTCAAATTATATAAACTGAAGTAACAATCTTATAAATTGAAACTTCATTTAAAGTGAAGATAGCATATAGAAAAATATTCAGTGACTGAAATATACAGAATATGTTATAAACAACAAAGTATCTTGTCTAAATACACAAACCAAATAAAATTACTGGCAGTAATTTTTAGAATTTGAAATATAATGCAGTGCCCAATGGAAGTGGTAAAGAGTGCACTTTATTATTATGCTAATTAAAATTTGTCAAAAATGTTAAGAGTATAATGTAAAATCAGAAACTCCATAATCATGATTTTAAGTTGCCAGGAACTTACATCTCCATCACTTTGTCAAAACAACAATTTCCTTTTAGGAAGATACTTTTGAATTTAATCAAAATATACTTATTACAATTTTTTAAAATTCCATGGAGTGTCTGGAGTGATGAATGAATCATTGCTTTAAACTGCTCATAGACAGAAGTGACACGTCTCTTGGGAAATTCTCGACAAGAAGCCACTGATCAAAAACTGACCAGATGGTGGTGAAACTCTGTTAAAATGAGGATCCCATGCAAGCCACAAAATCTATTAGTTCATTGCCAAGAGTTCAATTGCCAGCTGCCTGGAGATAAAGAGTTGTAGGCACATGCTGATAAACCCTAATGGGGCTGTTTTACCCGCAACTTCCATTTTATTTATCTTAAAGAAGCTTTTTCACAGTAAGTCCTTTTGATGTTTAAACCTATGTAATGAAGCTGCTGAGCTTGCTGTGGTCAGTCTTCCTCCACCAGAGACAGGTTGAACCACTGAGTCCCACTTTTTTCTATTTTTGTATCTGTTTGTCTGTTTTTCCCAATCTCCTTACTGCCTGCTTCAGGAAACTGAGTAAATGTTGGGCCTGTCATGACAATATAGAAAATGCCAAATATAATGTGCCAAATGTAATTGACCTCAAGATCAATCCTCTTTTAGGTGGATTACCTTAATTTCTGAAACTAAATTGTCAAAGCAGAGTTGATATAAAATCTGTATATAATGCCTAATATTTAAGATATTCTTTTTGCTTTATTTTTAAAATTCTGACTTTACAAATCATTAATTTTTATAAGACTGCATGTATACCTTTATTTCATGCAAAACCTTCAATCTTAACAACATAACTGCATATTCGTTTTATCAACCATAGATGTATTGTCAATATTGAATAATACCAAGGCCACCACCAAAATATGCTTATTCTAAATATCTTAATATTATTTTTACAGTACATTTTTCCATAAGGCCTATTTAATGAATTATAGAAGATGAAGTTACAATGTTTTAAAATAAACTAAACTAGTCCTTCTTTGTGAACAGATGGCATTGCATTTTGTCTGATGCCCTCGGACATCTTTGCCTCCTCTTTAGATTTTAGAGGAGCATAAAGCACACTTTAGAATAATGCTCTGGCTCATTTAACAAATTACTTGGAAGCATCAAGGTTTGGGTTGCACAGTAAGTGAGGTCTTGGCAGCAGACATATACTGCAGTACAGTTCCCCTGAGATCTGGGCCATCTAGCAAATTGGAAGGTGCTTTAAGATCAGTGCTGGGTAAGGATGTTTTCTGGACTGTATGGCAAGTTTCTGTGAGGGAGTCACAGCACAGATTCCTCATGTTCTTGAAGAAGCTCTTATCTTCTGTGGCATAAGATCGACTCTCTTTGAAGTGCAGAATTTAAATAGCTACTGGGTCATAGTAAATTTCTAACTTGACCAGAAGATATCAAGATTCTGGAAGAAGATCTGAACATTATAAGAGATATTGTAAGATCTGGAGTACACAGCATTGTTTCTACTGACAAACCTCCCATCTCTTAAAAGCTTGATAGACTCCTAGTTCTTGATTTTGCATTCTCCCTGAAAACAGCCAACATTTACTACAGACACATGTCATCCTGGCCAAGGCAGTGCCAAATAGCTGTGGGGTGAATAAAAAACATTACTTGCCACAAAGGCAGCATGCTTCATCACTAAGTATTATATACCTAGGTAATGGGACATGTAACTAAGGTTAATTTATGTCTGTCATTACCAATCAGAATTTGTCTTCATTTAGAATAATTTCCATAAGAAAAATAATATTTGTAATTTCCTATTTCACTAATTCAAATTTATATCTAATGTAAAACCATCAGCAATCAAAGGGGTAACATGTTAGCATTGATAATTTCGCTTAAATTAGCAGATTTTTGTCTAAGATATTTTCTCTCAAGGATTTTTATAATCATGGAATCACATGAAAAATTTGATTAAGGAGCATTGGAAATAATCATCTTCAAATAATTTTATGCTATATAAAATTTTATTTTATCTGTTATTTACAATGAACTAAATTCATAAAGATGCAATTCAGGTGTTTTAATGTGATCAAGAAAAACTGGCGAAACAGTAGAGTCCTATGCTTTGAGCCGGAGCACATGTAAGCAATTTACTGATGATATATCACAAATTTCACTCCAGTAATGTGATAAATAGCAAAAACAATGAAGTCAAAATAATACTGTTAATTAAAACACTATGAAATGTTTAGGAACATATATCTGGGAACAATTAATTCATGCAATTTTCTAATAATTATGTTAATTCCATGCAAAAAACTCTCAAACCAATGTGAAATGTTCAATGTTTTTAAGAATATTTTATAATTATTCATCTATCTTCCCAAAAGAAGATATATTCTTCATATTCTTTCACTCTCAGATGTTAAAGAAGAGGGTTCATGCACACTTGGTTTTGCTTGAAAAACATTGTAGGCCATAATTATAAATACTCATTTATGTTTGAAGCTTTCATAGGCAATGATTCTACAAGTCAAGCTTAAGCATTCTTGGCTGTCTTCCATCCTCTGCAAACCATTCCACTTAATGAACACCACCTGTGGCACTACGCATTCATTGCAGCAGGAAAAAATTTCCTTTGAATATCCATTACTGATAATTATTCCCAAGATAGACTCTTATATATGACTTGTAAAATGGTAGCTATAAACTTGAAAAAATTAATTCTAATATATTCTGTGAGATGCTTGGTAACTCAATGACAACATAAATTAACGGAATTCTTTTAAAATGGCATAGGTTTAATTTTGGTGAAGTTATAAAATTAAACAATTTTTTGAAGATTTTACATAGTTCTTAAATGATTATTTTAAAAATAGAAATAGCTGTAGGTCCTGATGGCAAGGGACATGAAGAAATCAGTAGTTAACATGGAGGTGGTTGTTTTTCTTGTATAGAAAACATTTTCAAAAGTTTGAATTAAAGTGCATAACAATTACACAAGCTAAACTAAAAGAAACAAAAACAGAAAACAAAGCGTTAGACACATTTAAAATGCAAATCGAGACCAAAATCCAAGCTGGGCCCCTGCACCTTAGAGTGGGTGGAGCTCTCCTGACCAAGGCTAGCCTCCACTCCAGTCGCTGCCAGCCGGTCTGTCGGTTCGGGGCGGGTCTGGCAGCGCCCGCTGGAACCGCCCAGAGCTCCGTGGTCTGCCCAATGCCGCGCGATGGTGACGCGCAGAGGTTGGCAATGGACGAACCCACAGATCACAGAATGAAGGCGGGTAGCGCGGCCGGTGGGCAGCAGGGGCTGTCTCGCCGACCTCAGCGCCCAGAGAGGCGGTTCAACCACCTGAACCCGGAAAACACCAACAAGTAGCTTCTGGTCGGAGAAGGGACTCAGCTGGCCGCCAAGACTCGGTCCGGCTGCCCGGAGAACCTGGTCCCTTCGGAAACCAAAGCAGTGCCTTTTCTCTTGGTCTTAAGTCATGTCTGAGCCACAGAGATAGACCGGCCAGATCGAGAACAAGGAGAGGGTGAACCTCAATGTCGGGGGCAACCAACGGGAAACCTACCGCAGCACCAAGACCCTGCCAGGGATGCGCCTGGCTCTTCTCGCCGCCTCGGAGCCCCAGGGCGACTGCCTGACCGCGGCGGGTGACAACTGCAGCCCTGGCCCCCTCCACTACGCCACGACCTTGACCATGACCGCCTCCTTTGTCCCCGGGCCCCGGTGGCTGCTTGGAAGGCAGCGCGAGCAACTGCAGTTCCCATGGCGGCAGCGACCACCCTGCAGGCGGCAGTTCTTATTTGACGGGCATCCAGGACTCTTTGCCTGTGTGCTCAATTACGAATGCGCCAGCAAGCTCCTCTGCTCCACTGACGTGGGCGGCCCACTTGTCCAGGAGGCGCTGCCCTGCTGCTGGATGACCTACGTGCCAAATCCCAACAAGAGGCTCTGGACATCTTCACGACCCCCAACCTGATCTGTGGCGACCCTGGCAATGAGGAGGACAAGGCAGGGCTTGGTGCACCCGCAGGCAAGACTGGCCGCTGGAGGAGACTGCAGTCCGGCTGTGGGGCTGTGGGCCCTCTTTGAGGACGCCTACTCATCTGGAGCTGCCACGGTAAGGCCGGAATTGACCTTTCCTGCTGCTTCAAATTCTCCCAATTCCTTTCCAACTTCTGTTCTTTGCCACCAAGGGCCTCTAGGACAAGCAGTAGAGAGAAGGGAGCTCCCTAGAGATGAGTTTCTCAGTTTATCTGGAGGGAGGGGGAGGGGTAAGCACAGGGATCCTGGTCCCTATCCTCCCATCCTCCCACCATTCCACTCCCCTTCTAACTCAAACTGAGATTTACTCTAGTAGATGGGACCTAAAGGGCACATGCTCACTTTTTCGTAGGATTCTGGAACCTCGTCCTCAAACCAGTATCACCTTCACCTTGAGTGGTTTTCCTTACTCTTTTGTTCCAACTTTTCCCTTTAGCTTGAATGTCTTTGTTTCTTCCTCATCCTGATGTGACATTTTTCAGTGACCCTGACTGGTATCTGGCTCACCCAGGGCAGTGGCTCTAATTATTGATATAATCTGAGGACAGAAGAAGAGAAAATGGAATATATGTATGTGACTGGCATGAAAGGATGGAAAAGTAGGAGATTCATTTTGTGAAGACAATACTGTCTCTCAAAGGGAGAATAATTTGGTATTGGGATTACTTGCCTCAGTGAGCTGACCTCTGTAAAAGCCTACCTGCTCACTAAAGTTTTGAGCCTGCTGCCTTTTCTCTTGGGTCATATCTATGTTCCTTATAGGTTGAACCTGAATACTCACTTTGATGATCCTAATTTTCTAAGTTTGAGTAATTTAAATTGTAGAAAACTTTATTTTAGTGTTTTGTATTGTGTTCCTAGCCTCAATTCTCCTCCTCCTCTTTTTTTTTTTTTTTTTTTTTTGGTTTTTGTGTTCTAGATTACATGACAACTTAAATTTAGTCCTTGACACTCCCAATGATTTCGTCAGAATCTCATGAAGTGACTATGAAAGTAATCAAAATGATTTCTGCAGTTTAAAGGAAATAAAAGAAATATAAATAACCAAAAAATTATACAGTATGTGAATGGGTTCTAATTATATATGAGAACAGAGTACTGTATTTAGTTAAATCATTACAATTGCTTGTATCTGGTTTGCTTAGACCACCCAGAAAAGACATATTCTTGAGGAGAATGGGAATTCTCCCAACTTTACTTTGGTTTTATCCTTGTTATTATCTTTCTTTGTATGTCTGAAATCCTGCATATTACATATTATGAAGCTGTCTTTTCTCAGAAAATGTGCTTTTGATACCACTTTGGAAGTTTTCAAATGTGTTTTGTTTTCGGTGAGAAGGAGAATATAAAAGAGACTATTTAAATGGAATGCATACACAAATTCTAGCATGTCTACATTCTTATATTTGAACTTAGAATTAATAACTTTAACTTTGAAATCTTTCTTTTAAAACCATTCTATAAATTCAACAATGAAAGTTTGCATTTAGATAAAAGTGTATATTTATTTAAATTATATCACAGGCTCATGACCATTATATCAGTGTTGTTTGGTTTCCAGAATGAGTACCATGGTGCTCTTTCCACTTGGCTGTTAAAAAGATAATCTGAATTTGTTTTCAGGCTCATCATGTAGTTTATTCCCTTCTTCTCCAGATTGTGTGCTATAAAAAAGATGGGATGTTTTATTATCATTCCTCATAACCAAACATATTCTTATGTTTTATGTTACATTTTATTGTAATCAAGTTACAGAGCAAAAACTTTAAGATGTTCAACTTTATCATTGCTATGGAATTTGATTCTATTGATTAATGATCAAGAGTTTAGACCATTGACTTGAAAATAGTTTGTTGGTTTAAAATCTTAGATTTTATTGTAATTATAATGAGGATTTGGCCTGTATCTATTTTAGATGAGGAAAGAACATAGATAGATACAAGGTTAACACAAGATCACATATCAAGTGGAAGCAAAATCAGCTAAGAATCATTGACCTGAAAAATGTTTTCAAAGTCACCCAGTCACCTTTCAATAAGTTCTCTTCATTTTGTAGATGAGGAAAATGAAGGCTGAGATGCTAAGCGATGGCCAACATCAGATGTCAAATTAATAGCAGAATCAAAATTATTCAAGAGGTCTCATGATACCTTTCCCAGGCCCTTTCCACCAAAACCATTGATTATAACTGACTAAATTGTGAAATCTCTACAGATGGTGTTACTCTTTTGATTTAATGGCACATAAAATTCCCTAGAGTTCAAATTTTGGGACACAATTTATAATTTTTAAAAATATGTGTATTCTAGGAATTTGGTGAAATTTTTACCTTGTGCCACCCAAAAATAGAATAAAAATATGGGATTCGACTAAACTTATTAAATAAAAAGTAAAAAAAAAATAAAATAAACGACATTGGGTACAACCATAGAAATGAAAAGTTGTACCCCTTTTGTATACAGTGAATCAAAATCAGTCTCTAAAAATAAAAAATAAAAAATAAATAAAATGCAAATCACTTGTGGAAATTAATTAAAATTCACTTCAATTAATTGCCTGTATATTAACTGAAGTTCAAAAGGATTTAAAGTGGTTGTTTTAAATATTCTTTTACAAATTATAGATGATTTCTAAAAGTGTGATATATATTTGCATGTATGCAACATCGATTTGTAAACTTTTTGATATTAATATGTTGAATTTTTTTTTTACTTTTTATTTGTGTTTGGTGCATATATTTGTGTCTGTTAATGTTCTTATTCATTTTTTAGAACTTAGGAGTTGTAATAAAAAGACATGTATGTCTCTAAAGTGTGTGAGATAGATATTCATGATCTGTTAGTCTGCTGAAAAATGATGGTTCATAATTTCTCATCTCTGTTTTCTCTGTGAAAGAGAAGCTATAATGGTTTAAATTATACTCAGTAAAAATGATTTAGATTATTAGCTGAAGACAGGAACAACACTGTATGCAACCTACAATTCAGGGAGTGTTTTTCTTAAGGAAAAATAACAGATTTGCTATAAAGTGTAATGAATGCTGCTTCTAGAAGCTGAGAATACTACATGCAAAAACTTCAGTGAATATGGTCACAGAAGATGCTTGGAGATGAAATTTTATTTCTCCTGGTTAAAGCAGGCTAAAATTTAATGGATTTGTTTGTAAATTTTTAAAAATTTTAATATCAAATATGTACTTGTACAAAATTATAGTTTGATTTTTTTCTGTTAAAATAGGAAGATTTCTTGGAGTATTGTTTTTCTGTAAGAGTTTGCAAAGGTTCTTCTATACTTTATGAGAATCTAAATATGTGGAAAGATTTTCCATCTTAGTATAATTTCTTGTGTTGGATATTGACTCTAAGATGTTCTTAATTATTATTATTATTTTGGTTCCGGGGATTGAACTCAGGGGTGCTCAACCACTGAGTCACATTCCCAGCTCTAATTTGTATTTTATTTAGAGACAGGGTCTCACTGAGTTCTTTAGTGCCTTGTGATTTCTGAGTCTGGCTTTGAACTTGGCAATTCTCCTGCTTCAACCTCCTGGGCTGTTGGGATCATAGGCTGAGCCACCATGCCCAGCTAAATGTTCTTAATTATTTAAAAGAGCAAAACCTTTTTACTTTTGAAAGAGTGAGTCCTTTATACACATGTTACCTCTTACATTTACTTTCTTTCTTTTCTTTTCTTCTTCTTCTTTTTTTTTTTTTTAATGTGAAACCTTTATTGTCCTGCAAGGTCATGGCATAACTGATTTTAAGTAGAACAGGTAGTTCTTATTTCTTTCTTAGTTGCTCTGCTCACTCACTTCCATGTTAAGTGCAGTATTCAGTTATTCCTATATCAACCAGTGATCCATCTCGTTTCACTTCCAGGGGCCTTCTGGGAAAGGACATGGAAAGGCTATATAGGGATGGATAGTACCAAATTTTCATCATCTAGTCTGATAAGATCTGTGAACTCCAAGACTTAAAAAACCTCTCTCAGGACATTCCCATTTAGACATCAGAGAGCAACAGTAATACTTTTTCAGTTGCTTCAGAAGGTTCTTCAAGTAAAACAGGAATCTGCTTCTGTGAGGGCTGTTCAGCAGGTAGGAAACTTTAGTCAGAGGCTTAGGCAAGTTCAGTCTCTTTGCAGCTTCTCTGTTAGTTGTTTTAAAAGATGTCTAACTTGCCTTTTCAAGCAACAATTCTTCATCATCCCCAAGTCTGTGATTACTGGTTAACTTCCAAGTTTTACCAATCATTTGATAAAAGCACTCTTCCAGTTTCTTTAATCTCATTTCCTGGTGAGCTTTTAAAACATTCTCTATGTATTTGTTGGCCTTTTCACCCTGTACCTCTTGTTTTTGTTTTTGCTTTTGTTTTTGTTTTTGTTTTTGTTTTCTCACAAGTTTTTGTCTGTTTACATTCTCTTCTTCTTTCAGATAAACTTGGGGAGATTTAAATGAGTTAAGTCATGGAAATAATTAAAGAAAGAAGAGCCAGCAGTACGAAAACCCAGGCACAAAGCAAGATGAGATCTTTATTTTATTTTATTTTATTTATTTTTTTTTTTTGGTGCTGGGGATCGAACCCAGGGCTTTGTGTTTGCAAGGAAGATGAGATCTTTAAATCATAGTTCTCAGATCCCACTCGGGAGCTCAAGACCCAAAAGTGGGAGCACAGAGAGGAAGACAACACCAAGGACCTGCAAAGCCATGGTGCCTTACATTTAATATTTTTTGTAATTGAATATTTTGTAATATTAATTGTAATTGAATAGGTAACCTAGTATTTTATTCATAATAATGCAGCATCTTATTTAATCAAGGTTCAAATGTGTTGACAAATTTTAATATGTATTTTCCCATTCAAAATTATACTATAAGTCTCTTTTCAATGAAAAAATTCTTTTTAAGATTTTCCATAAATCTCCCAGAAATCACAAAGGATTCTTCTTTCTTTCACTCTTTGGAGAGAGTTGCTAGAAATAAGGAAGATTCTTACATTACTATTGATAAGCAGCTTGGCAAGCATCCTCAACTAAAATGTGTTGCTTCTGCCTCCGAGGGCAAAGGAGTAAGAGTAAAATATCATTCAAATAATTTTTTTTCAGAAACTGTTTCATGGGAATTTTCAAAAGATATGTCAATGTCCCCATTGTCAAATATGTTTACTATTATCATAGTTCTGGTGTTTGTCTATATTAGATAATAGTACTAAAGTGCTATTAACTATAAATTCAGTTATTTAAAGAAATATTAGTCAAAGCTTTATTTGAAGTCAGTTTATTTTAGGCTAGGTATTTTCAATTGTGGATTCACCTCACTTATGTGTGTGTTTTATTAGTATGCAGCTTTTTAAAAAATTTAATTAGAAATAAAAATCCTATCTGTGTATGGTGTAAAATATCATGATATCCAATACATTGTGAAATTGCTGAGTCAAACTATAAGGACATATGCATTACTTAAACATTTATTTTGTGATAAGTACTCTTAAAATCTGCACTCTGAGTGATTTTTAAATGTACAATATATTTAATTGAGTCATAAACCACAACCACCTTTATATATAACAGATTTATTAAAATTATTCCTCCTCTGTAACTGAAATTTGTACCTTATGACCAACATTTTTGCCATCCCCCAACTTCCCAACTTCTAATAAACACCATTTTCTTTCTTGTTTCTCTCAATTCATATGTTTTAGTATTCAAGATAAAAGTGAATACACGTGAACTGTGCTCTTATGCCTAACTTATTCCACTTTTAACATAACGTCTCTCAGATTCATTCATGTTATCACAAATGAACCAATTTCCCTCTGTTTTAAGACTGAAATAGTAGCCAGGAATGGTGGCATGTGCCTATAATCCCAGCAGTTTAGGAGGCTGAGGTTAGGAGATTGCAAGTTCAAAAGCCAACCTCAGCAATTTAGTGAGGCCCTAGAAAGTTGTGGAGAATCTTGTCTAAAAAATAAAGGGCTGGGGTTGTAGCTCAGCACCATAGCACTTGCCTAGCATGTATGAGACACTGGGTTCAATTCTCATCAGTACATAAAAGTAAATAAACAAAATGCAGGTATTTAAAAATCAATAAAAATAAAATTAAGGAAACAAAATAGGCTAGGATGTGACTTGTAGATTAAGCACCCTGGATTCAATCCCAAGCACAAAAAAAAAAAAAAAAAAAAAAAGACAGAGAGAGAGAACAGTATTCTGCTCTAAGTACATACCAAATTTTATCAGTTTATCTTTTGATAGACATTTAAGATGATTCCATATCTTGACTATAGTGAATAATGGTGAAATGAGCATTAAAATGTTGCTATTTTTGAGATATTAGCTTTATATACTTTTAATATATAACCAAAGGGTTTTACAGATTATTTGGATACTTGTGTTTTTATTTTTCAGTAACATCTGCACAGCAATACTAATGTGCATTCCCACCAAAATTGTGAAAATCCCTCCATATCCTTACCAATACTTAGTTTCTTTTTTCCTTGTATAGTCCACCAAAGCTCCTGTATGAGACAATGCAAGAATTTTCAGAGGTGAAAATGATTGGTAATGAGATTTAACCAAATGGATGGATTAATCCACTGATGTAGCTTAACTGGGCAGTAATTGTAGGCAGATAGGGTATGGCTTTGGGGTTTATATTTTGCACCTGAGGAGGAAACCAGCTGTCTACTTTTTGGCTGTCATGTCCTGAACTGCTTTCCTCCTCTATGCCTTTCCATCATGATGTCCTCCCTGGCCTTGAGCCCAGAGCAGTACAGTAGGCCATCTAATAGACTGAAACCTCTGAAACTGAACCAAAATATACTCTTCCTTCTCTCTGTGTTCTTGTCAGGATATTTGGTCACTGAGACTAAAAGGCTAAAACATGTCTTCTTGATAGTATATTTTCTAACAAGAATGAGGTGATATTTCATCATGGTTTTAATCTGCCTTACTGTTCATTATTCACACATCTTTAGTTTTGATGAAGATAATAAGATAATATTTTATTCATGTCACTTGCTTACTTTTCAGCTGGGCTATTTATTTCTTAAATTTTAGTTAAGTTCCTCAGATATTTTGGATATTAAACACTTATTAGATAAATTCTTGTAAAGATATTCTCCAATTTTAGGGAGATTTTTCTCTTCATTCTATTAATTGTTAGCTGTGCAGAACCCCACTTCATTTGATGTAATCCAATTTTGTAATCTTGCTTTTGTAGCCTAGATGTTTATGTTCAAATCTGAATATCATTGGATGTTAACTTTTCTGTTTAGCTTTCTTCTAGTATTTTCAGTTTTGGAACCTACATTTGTGAGTTGACTTTTGACTATAATGTAACATATGTAATTCCTTATGATGAATTTGAATATTCAATTTTCTCTAAATCAAAGAAAATTTATTTGGTTTATTAGAGAAACATCCCATATCTCATTGGATATTCTTGGCATCTTTGTCAAAAATCAATCACCATAAGTGTGTGGATTTATTTCTGGGTTTTTGATTCTGTTGCATGGTCCATTTTTTAATTTTTGTATCATTACCACATTGTATTAATTACCTTAGCTTTCTAATACAGTTTGATTACAACTAGTGTGATACCTGCATTTTTTTCTTTACTCATGAATGCTTTAGGTTTTCAGGATATTTTGCGCTACTATATTGTTGGTATTTGGGACAGAGGTCCCAGTGAGAATGAGGACGGCGATGTCTCCCAATGAACACAGACATGGGAGACCAGGCTCAGAAGACACAGATCTAATTTTCTTATGATTGTACAAGACACATATAGGTACATTATTCAATCAGGTTAAGATGCTTGTTCAAATGTAACAGAACCAACCTATAGGTAAGCTATACATCCTATTAATGTAAACAAACCAATTATCCCTAAGTGCTTCTGTCTGGCAACAAGTCTGAGACAAAGGACAGGGGGAAGGTCAAGCTCCAGCACACAGCATGCGGCAAGGCAACATAGGCGCACTCACACCACAGCTTGCTGTGATGCCTATTGAGCGAGGCATTCCCTCAGCTCGTAGCTCAGCCTCAGTAACCGCAAAGGCCTATAATCCATGGCGAGTCTTTACCTTTTCCTGAGTTTCTCCATCCAAACTGTTTGGTTTATTTAAACCATGGTGTCAGTGACTGCTGACAAATAACCTTGAGGAATGTTCCCTACACTATATGAACTTTTGGATAGTTTTTTTTTTTTTTTTTGTGTGTGTGTGTGTGTGTGTGTGAAGAACTATTTTAGAATTTTGGTAGAGATTGCCCTGAATCTCTAAATCATTTGGGGTAGTATACATATCCATAAGTATGGAATATTTTTAATTAGTTTGCATTTTCATTCATCAATATTTTATAGTTTTCCATGTGCAGATCATTTACCTTGTTGGTAAAATTTATTTCTCAATATTTATTCTTGCTTGTAAGCTATTGCAAATGAATTATTTGGTTCATTTCTTTTTCTAATACTTCACTGTTAGTGCATGGAATTGCTACCCATACTTCTATTTAAGTTGGTATTGCACAATACTACTCAAATTGTAAGATCTAATAGATTTCTCCTTCACTTCCCAATACATACGCTTTAAGAAAACCTTTAAATAATTATTTTTCTCTTCATTCTTTCATATGTAACTCTACTCCCAGTCTCATGCCAGATTTACATCCTAGGAATGCATGTCACAAAAATCAGAAGTCATACCTTTAAAATGGAATCATCATGAAAGCACCACAGTCTGCCAGTTCCTTTGGGAGAGTAGTAACCTAAATTTAATAAGCAGTAGTTAGCAATCACAATGACTTAATCACAATTTCTCATTTCTTCCCCCAACATCCCCGAGTACCTTTTCACTTCCTCACTAGCCATTAATATTCCTCCAACCTTTGTTTCCAGAGTTGAAGTTAGTATGTTTCCAATATAGCAAAAGTCTGTTTAACTCTGGACCAACTTTCCAATGACATTTCTGACCTTACTATGGATATCAGGATATTCAGGATATCTAGGAGGTCTTCCTCATACACAGGCCATTCCCAACACTGTAGCTATACTGCTACTGAAAATTATTTTCCCCTTCAATGAATCTCTTCAGCTCCTTCTAGTAACTGAGCAAATCACTCCACTGCTCAGGTTATTCAGGATATGTGATGAGCATTTCTATTCTCACAAAAGCTACAGTGTACTTCCCACTGTCAGTCCTCAGAAAAATTGAACGGGCCAAGATGATTCTTAAATAGAAACTAGCCAAACTCTATGGGAAACTCAATCAATTTTCACAAAAGTCTAACTTTATTCTTAACTTGATGATACCTTGATCCCTCCTGTTCAAATAAATTATCTACTTGCAAAGTGACAGTCAAGTCAATAAAGATCACTACACCATCTGTGCCTTAAAGAACTCTTTTCTGACCTACCTGCCATCTTTAATTACTGCTAAGGGCTTATTATATATGTTCATACTTACCACTAACTGATCAAATCTCTACATCCTACATATACATGCTCATATTATCCAATAACATAATCACTTCCATTATACCTATATCCACTAAAATTTAGTGACATCACTGATTTGAAGAGAAAATGATCTTAAAATTTTATCCTTAACTCCCTCTTGTATTTCAGATCATATTTCCAGGAAAATTTTCCTCTTAATTTAGACAATAGACAAATTTAGACAATAGACATGTCTGCAATGTAAATCTACTACAACATTCATTTTTTGATACTCTAAACATCTTTGCTTTATATATGGTCTTTTGAAGTAATATTATTGTTATGTGCTAAACCTATACTTTCTTTACTTTTTTAAAAGACTTAAGGCAAAATTTTATTTTCATAATAAATTAATTTCCATGACAGACATTTTTTTTCACACTGGCAAATACACTTTAATTGTCTCCAAAACTTTCTCCCATCTGCCAAACAAGATTATCATTCCTTAAGGCAGGTAACACTATCCTTATTTTACATTCCTTTTAGAATATACCTCACAGAGCAGCACATACCTCTGAGCATTGAGAAGATTAAAAATATAGCCAGAAACCTAAATTCCAGGTTAGATTCACAGCCTCAGAGCCACTCAACAAGCATATTTATAGGTAAAATCTGAAGTTCCAACAGATCCATCACAGGACAGAACCCCATCTCCAGGGACAAAGTGAACATTTGTCCCAGCCAAAGCAAACCTAAGAAACCCAGCCTAGGCCTACTGGTTTGAACTTGATGAGACTGCAAAAGGACATGCCCACCTGGCAAACCTTATGTGACCTCTACACCCTCTATTAGCAACAAAGAGGGTCTCTCCACAAGAAATGTGAAGTGACTGGTCAGCACTAGGAGGAAAGTAGGGATTCCAGCTCTGGCTCTTCAACTGCCATAGTTACGTTTTATACGACTGGTTAGTAAGGGATACAATGAGCTTTTAATCCACTCATTTGAAAATTACTAAGGAATGTAATGTCACAAAATACTATTTTGCAGTACATGATGATAATATTGAGAAAAAATTGTATATATATATATCATGTGGAACATTTTTATTTCTAATTTATACTTTGTAAGATGTGTGACAATGTACAAAAATGTCCAATGCTAGGTGGTGATTTTTTTTTGTATTGTTTTATTTATATTTTACCACATAATAAGAACTACCTTTAAGAAATTTGGCTTTGGTTCTATAAAGGCCACTAGGATAATTTTTCTTTAGTTGTACATGGACATAATACCATTATTTTACTTATTTATTTTTATGTGGTTCTGAGGATTGAACCCCATGCCTCATACATGCTTTGCAAAAGTGCTCTACCACTGAGCTACATCTCTAGCCCCACATTAGAAAATTCTTAAGCCTACAAAAGACACCTTGGTACCATTGCTGCCAGGCACATCTGACTCCAAAGCAGCATGCATGTAGTTTCTGGTTCTAATGATACACAGTCATTCTGAAGCACAACCATTAATTCGATAGGCAGGGACAGTGGAAGTCTAGGCAGTCCTATATACCTCTGTGAGAGGTATACATGAGCCTATCAGTAATGTCCTTCTACCTGTGCCAACTTTGGAATGGGACCACCATGCAATCTTATCACACTAACCATGGTTCCCCTGGGGAAAAAAGAGGCAATTTTCTTAATTTTGGAAAATATTTTCCCAATAAATTTCTGAATTGCTCTGTCACCACTCATAAATCATTTGGTATTCTAATAATCTTTTTCGATTTATATATCTAATTTTTTTTTAGATTTATATACCTCACAGAACAGCACATACCTCTGAGCATTTACTGACAAGATCAAAAATATAGCTAGAAACCTAAATTCCAGGTTAGATTCACAGTCTCAGAGTCACTCAACAACCATTTATATTTGTTGATTTAGAATCATTTTATCTTTGCTCTTCTTCTATTTATCCTGGAAAATAATCTTTCAAATTCCTGATTCTGTATGTTCATTTCTTCCTTTGGACAAGAAAAATTCTCAGCCATTACATCTTTGGCTATTTTCTTTGATTAATTTCTGCATTTTCTATTTATTCTGTTTTTAGATTAGGAGATTATAGAATCTTTCTTTCAAAATAATTAAAATGATTAAGTTACACATTAAAAAGTAACATAGGAAATTGTGTAATCAGAAATTTCCAAACAACAAAAACTGATAAAAATGCTCCAGTGGCCGCTGCCGCTGCCACTGCTGCGCTAGTGCTGCTGCAGCTGCTGCTGGTGAGGTGAAGTGAGGTGAGCTATGGTGTTGTTGGGCCGGTGCAGCTGCTGCAGCCCCGGAACAGGGTGAAAAGCTGGGCCATCACGGGCTGGCGGGGCGGCGAGTCAGCTGCAGCGTTGTTTCCTTAGGTCCGGTCCTGTCTGCATTACCGCAGGGAGATCGCCTGGGCCCAGGGAGCCGAACCAATGCTGGATCTGGAGGTGGTGCCTGAATGCTCTCTGGGGAGGGAGCAATGGGAATTCACGCTGGGAATGCATCTAGCTCAGGCAGTAGTCATTCTTCAGAAGCACTGTCGCATCATCAAAAACTTCCAGGTTCTCTACAGTGAGCAGTGTCCTCTAAGCCATGACCTTATCCTTTACCTGACTCAGGACGGGATCAAACTACTGTTTGATGCTTTCAATCAAAGACTTAAGGTAAACGAAGTATATGACTTGACAAAAGTAAAGTTAAATATTGTGGAGTACATTTTAACTCTCAGGCCATTGCACCTACCATTGAGCAGATTGACCAGTCTTTTGTCGCAACCCATCTGGGAGCGTACAACTTTGCTGAACAGCTCTTCCACCTCAACTTCAGAGGCCTGTCTTTCTCTTTTCAGTTAGACTCATGGACTGAGGCTCCCAAATATGAGCCCAATTTTGCGCATGGTCTAGCTTCTCTCCAGATACCCCACGGAGCAACAGTAAAATGAATGTACATCTACAGCAGAAATAGTCTACAAGATATCAAGGTTCCTGTGATGCCCCTGAGCTGTTTCCTGGGCAATGTGTATGCTGAGAGTGTAGATGTTTTTCAAGATGGAACTGGATCCTCAGGTTTAAGACTTCGCCTACTTGCTGCAGGTTGTGGGCCTGGCCTACTAGCAGATGCCAAAATGTGGGTATTTGAATGCTCAGTGTATTTTGGTGATTCCTGCCAAGATGTTCTTAGCATGCTTGGTTCTCCACACAAGGTCTTCTACAAGTCAGAAGACAAGATGAAAATTCATTCTCCTTCCCTTCATAAGCAAGTTCCATCCAAGTGCAATGACTACTTTTTTAACTACTTCACTCTTGGGGTGGACATCCTCTTCGATGCAAATACAAAGTGAAGAAATTAGTCCTACACACCAATTACTCTGGGCATTATAATTTTAAATTTATCACCGCTGTGAGTTCAAGATCTCACGAGTCATAAAGAAAGAAAATGCAGATGGTCAAACAGAAACATGTACGACCTACAGCAAGTGGGACAATATCCAGGAGCTCCTGGGCCACCCTGTAGAGAAGCCTGTTGTCTTGCACAGGTCCTCCTGCCCAAACAACACTAAACCATTTGGCTCCACATTCTGCTTTGGTCTTCAGCAAATGATCTTTGAGGTTATGCAGAACAACTACATTGCCTCAGTGACCCTGTATGCACCCACCGCCGGCCTGGTGCCCACCTGAGAACTGCAGAACTCCCCTAGAGACATCACCACCCTTGCCCATCTGCCCATGGAACTGTGTGTTGCAACCTGCTCAGTGGGTCTCTGTGCCACCTGTGGGTATTCTTGAACACCTTGCCAGTGTTGAAAGGCTCTTGGGATGTTCTGAGGTGGGACTCAGGCTGGGTGCTCTGCCATGAGACAAAGGACCCAGATGTTCTTCTGTCCATCCTAAGCCTGCTGCTGCCAGCAGGGAACACAGACTGCAAAGAGAAGCACAAACTTTGATCCTTGATATCTGGACACAGAAGTTCTCTAACATGTAAGGAAGCAAGACACGTCAGCCCCTGTCCCGCACACATTGGGAAAACTCAGGGCTCTTTCTGTGGCTGGAGACATAGGCACCCAGGATGAGGACAAAGTCCTGCTTTTGGCCCCGCATTGCCATGTGACCCTTACGGCAAGCAGGTAGCGTGTCCATTAGTTACAACATTTGCATTACATCCACTTTAGTTATTGATGAGCTGGCTGTGGCCAAGGTGGCCTACCTACCCTTCCTGGTTCCTTTCTTGGACCCATTCCCCACCAGACCTAGGAAACACACCCAAGTGGTTGAAACAGCTTTCTACCATCCAGGTATGTGCTCGGACCTGGTTCCCACCACTCCTGGAGCCAGCTTTCAAGGTTTCCTGTGCCCCTGTTCTGCCCAGCCTGGCTGGCAGGGCTGCATGTTTCCATGCTGTTTGCCTCTTTTATTTAATGCCAAAGTTTTAGCCAAAGACATCTTCCTTCTTTTGTTGTGTTTTAGCATTCTGTCCGTACTATGGACCAACTCCCTGCCCCAAACCTGGGCATTGTCCTCTGGCCAGGCCATTCATGGCTTGATGTTGGGGGCCTCAAGGGATGTTGGGTTGCTTGGTCTCTTCATGGGTCTGTCTAATGGAAAGTAGTATATATATGCTTTAAAAATTATTAATCTTTTTGGAAAGAATTAAGAAGAGAAATGTATAATTTTATCCCATTTTTAATATTTTGGTTTAGCAACTTGTGATACATAGATGAAAATTTTGTGAGTTTTTCAAATGTGTGTACGGATTTTTGTAAATATGACTTTTTTGTAATTAAAAAAAATGCTCCAGTAAGGAGCCAAGAATCTCACTGATCTGGAACCAATCAATCTTTCTTAGCATGCTGACGTACTGTATATATGAATATGCCGTAGCTTCCTACCCTTACCAGCTTATCTCTGATGGTTCTTTTTCTACAGCTTATTTAAGTCTTCAAGGGAACCACATCTTATTTGTGGTTTATGTCTTGCTCTTCTCATATGTAGATTTAAGTCATATTTCATGAGTATCCAAATATTTTGCAGTAAAGGGGTCACCAAAAAAATTTAATTGTAGATATTACTTAACACAAATTTTTAATAGTGCTATTTCAATATCAAATAACACATTTAGATCTTACCACATTTCATCATTAAATCTTTTGCTTAATAGTGCTATTTCAATATCAAATAACACATTTTAGCTCTTACCACATTTTATCATTAAATCTTTTGCTTAGGGACCATATAATTTCTCATAGTAAATTTAGAGATAGAAAAACTATTTGCTATTCCCCTGAGAGAAATAGAATCTTAGATAGCATATATATTAGTAGTCAGCCTGGTAAATTAATTCCTCCCTTATACAGTGTTGTTGAAATAAGTAACATAAATTATAGTTGTTTGAACTATGAAATGCATATTTCTTAAAATCTGTGTGGTCATTCATGAAATAAATTTTAAGCAAGACTTGTTTCCTCTGAGCTTTATGCAAGTTAAAAATATTTCATGTTGAATATTAAGATATATACTGTTTTAACTGTATGTAATATAACACTGGGGTTATTTTACTCAGATGTGTGTAGTATTCACTGTTTTGACATCTCTGTCTTAGAAGATATCCACAACTTTCCTCTCTGTTTACAATTTTGCACAAAGAACAGGGAATATTCCTTGGTATTTACTCTTCCTGCTCTATGATGAACCATGGTTATTTCATTGGCCAATTTCCATTATGGCCAGTATTACATATGGGTGACCCTATTTGCATAAATTTAACATTTACTGCTCTATGGTAAAGTCAAGTATTTCCTATATTTCTGGGTATGCAAATAGCTTCTAGATATTACATTACCTTGAGTGTTTTACTATCCATTTTCATTCCACTAACCTCTGTAACTATGTCTCTGAATATTTAGTGAATTTTTAGTAAATTATCTAGTAAATACAGCTTTTGATTATTTCATCAATTTCCTGTCAGGTTTGAAAAATTAATAAATAGGCTAACTGAATTTTCAGCAAGATTACATTCAAATAATTAGTATTTTATCCATTATATAATGCTAAGTTATTGAAAGTAGTACAGAAAATGATTCTGAGCATTTTCATCCTACTTGAAAGATTAGGAGGAAATGAGTCAATTAGATTTGTCCTATAACACTATCCCTTTTCCTCCCAAGATGCTTCAATATTAAACAGTTAAAATTTGAAGATAGAAAAAAAAATACCCTGAGCATAGAAGCAAGTATGAACTGCTAGAATTAGTTTGACTTTAATCTATTTAGTGTGGAATTACAAATAAATGCACTTCTTTTGACTCTGCTCTTATAAGTAAAGCCATGTATTCGGCACAGTTGGAAATAGTTTAGAATAGACTTTTTATAAATATCCTTTCTGTGTAAATCACACATCTTCTGTGAAGGAGAACTAAATTTCTAACTTATGGAAATCTTGTACTATTAGGACAGAGGTTAAGAAATGAATGCCCGGTATTTAATATCAATTTCTACTTGTCATTTTTGCACGCATGATAAAATGTTTCTATTCTTTGTAAAATTTCACTTTATTGTGAAGCCCTAAATTCTATTGCTTAATGAGACCAAGATAGAGAAATTTTCAGCTGCAGATAAAGTTATTTAGCAAGTGTTTCTGAAGCCCCAGTGTTTCAGGTCCATTTCCTTCTGGATTGTAAAGAGATATTTGAAGTTCATATACATTTTCTCTCTATTGAACCATTATTTGAGAACTCAGAGGCAGAATTAAGATTTGTTGACTTCTAATGCTTTATTTTACCAAAAAAAAAATCAATTTAATAGCACTTAGTCTCTGTTTGTTATGGTTTTAATTTAAGATATACACTAAAAACTCCTGTGTTGATGCAGGAATATTCAGAGGTGAGATGACTAATTTGTGAGAGTTATAACCTAATCAGTCTATCCTAATTTGAATGTACTGACTGGGTGGTAAGTGTAAGCAGGTGTGGCACAGTTGGAGGAATATGTCACTGGACCCATGCCATTGAAATGTTCATTGTCTTTTCCTGCACTCTCTGTGCTTCCCAGTTGTCATGAGGTGAGCAGAACTCTTTTGAAGGAGGCTTCCTCCATGATGTTTGGCCTCACCTTGGACCCAAGAGCAATGGTGTAGGCTCTGTTGGATTAAATATTTGAAATCATGAGCCCCTAAACTTTTTTATTCTATGTAACTCTTGTCAGGTGGAATGGATTTCTAGGGAACCAAAACAGAGACATATGACATTGAAGATGGGAACATTTAAAAATGATCACTTCAGTGCATATTAAATCATAAAAGAATTTTAAAAAGACCAGAGCTGCAAAATAGAAACATAAATGTGAATGTGTTCTCCTCAACGGAGAATAATGCATTAAATTAATAAACCAAAAGTAATCTATCTTCTTAATTCAAAACTTTAATATGGTTAGCAAACATAAAAGTCAGCTAGTTCTTTTGGATTTTTTTTTTTGCAATTATGCTTAATTTATCTCTATGTTATACTCTTTTATGTCTAAAATTTTCTTTTTTCCATCTTTTTGTTTTGTTTTGATTTTAGCTTGTCAATTCTTCATTTTAGTTTTTCCCACGCCTTAAAATTTTCAGCATTACATTTTTGTATTGGCTATGCTATATATTTCATCTTCACAAAATTAGCAAATATTGGAGTTATTGGCTCAGTTTACTAATCATACCATAAAGTCAGGTTTGTCAACTGAAATTCATTATCAAGTAGAATTGGTGTAGTCAGAATCACAGTGTAATTCTCAAATGAAATAGTCACTTATATTTCTAGATAGTTCACACTTCTGTGGCAAGTTATATTTGTCAACCTGACTAGGGTAGGCCATATTACCTACCTATTTAATCATAAAGCATCTATGTTTTGCTATAAAGTCATCTTGTAAATGTGTTTATCATCTATATTAGATGAATTAAGTAAGATTACCTTTAATAATGTGATTGAACAAAAAGATCATAATGAATCCCAATTTTATGTATAATTATAATGTTCCAATAAAAATAGTGTGGTTACTTTTCATCTAATTAGTTGAAAGATCTTAAAGCCAAAAGATATACTCCTAGAGAAAAGATTTATTATAAGAAAAGGACTCCTGGAATTGTGGCTTTGTCAAGATGGAAATCCCTAGATCAGGCAGGAAGCTCAGGCAAGAATTAACTATTTTCTTGAGACAGAATTTCTCCTTTTCCAGAAATCTTGGTTTTTCCTCTTAGGGCCTTTCAACTAATTAGTTTTGTTGTATTTCCTAGAGAACTCTGACACTGACACTCACTTCCAATGTTCCAACTTCTGCAGCACTGGTATTACACAATGGAATGGAAGTGATCACAAGGCCATCTTTTCTCTTCTTTTACTGTGAACTTTGTAATAAAAATAATATAGCTTATAAATTCTGTGCACAAGTAAGTGACACAAGTCCTTTGTGGAAGAACACCAGGCTTGGATAAGGACCTACACACATAACCTCATTTTACCTTAATAGCCTCTTTTGAGATTTGTTCTCTAAACAAAAGTGACATTCTCAGCTAATGGGGATTAGGAGTGCAACATATGAATTTTACAGGACACACTCTCGACTATAGCAATGCAACCTGGGAATGTTTCTTCAAATTTTCAATATCTCACTTTTCATGCTTGATCTTGGTTGTCTTTTGTTTCTATGGGGCTAGTTGACTGACAATGGGATCTCAAATAACTTGCAGAGCACAATAGTATTTAAGATAAAAAAAAAATCTAAATTTTTTTCAAGTCTTTACCCTCTCCCCTCCAAGTCTCTAATTCTTAGTCCTGACATTCCAGAAGCTGTTCATCTTCCATGATTAGAGTGTACTTTGGATATGAGTCATTTAGGCTGACTTTTATAGCTGAGACAATTCATCCTCAGAATATTAAAGGGCACAGAATTGGAAACCGTCAGGGTGAAACCAAACCAGTTTTAATGTTAAGACATAATTCTAGAATGCCGTTATTATAAATACCGCAATGTTTTGATCCATTCTTAAAATATTTTTAGGCAATCTCATGTACTAAACTTTCAACTCAAAAAGTACAAGAAATAAATCATGTTCATTTTAAAATGATATTGTATGATTTGTGACCAATTTTGGAAAGCTTCCTGAGGACATGAGTTTGAATGCTTAAATAGGTGTGCTAGTCTTTTGTTAGGATTTGTGTATCTGTGGTTTATGAGATATTTTTCTCTGCTTTTCACCTATGTAATGCAGTTATGTGTTCTATTATATAAAGAAAGAGGGAGGTTGGTGAGATCTTTGATTTGTGCTTTAATTTGAAATTTCAATACTTTTGAGATCCAAAAACCCAATTATTTAATTTAGGTATTTTGAAATGTAAAAACAGGTATATATAAGAAAACCAAAAATCCCTGCTGGATGGTACTGGAACAATGTCAGTGACATTAAATACAAATGTAAAGATGTTCTAGAATGTTCTTTACACTATAAGCAATGACATAATCTGATAAAAGAGGCTTCAAAAATATTGGTAATGAGGTTGGTGATGGTGACTAACACCAAGGCACAGGAAAACATACAAGTTCTTTACATTTTAATTTTATTGTATCCTCATTAGAAAAGTGATCAGGTATTTCATTACAGACTTGACAAATTCAGGGAGAAAAAGTTCATGACCTGTCCAAGAAAACCCTGCTAGTTTAAAAATCAGATACAAACATACACTAATATGCAGATGAACACATTCTCATCTTTTTAGATTAATACTTTCATTTGAATGAGTCATGCGTAAAGTGTAAAAGTCAAATTGTTGCTCTATTAATTACTAGTAAATTAAATGAATTCATGGAATCCCCACAGATGTAAAATTAAACACTAACAGCATCTCAACATTTGTCTGCCCACCATTTGTTGCAGAGCATTTATTACTATCTTATATTATATTATTACATTTTTGTTTATGTGTATATTGTTATGTTCCCCACTAAAACATAAGAAATAGGAAATATGCTTACTGCAATAAACTCAGAGCCTAGGCCACTGCCTGGCATCCAGGTACTCAATAAATATTTACCAAATAAGCAAATGACAAATTAAGCACTGCTGAATCAAAGAAACAAAGCATTCAAATAAAACACATCAGACAGTGCACAGTTACCAACAAAAGTTCCAGGGTTAAATTCATCCATGGAATTCAAACCCCTATAATTTCAACAAGCAGACACCTATACTAATGGAAAACTTGCTACTTGAAGGAGTCACTTCTTCAGAATCATAAAATGAAGCCAGAATTAAGGACAGGTAGTTAGTGTAGAAATAGAAAATCGGGTCAATTCAAGGAAATGAAGCCATGAAGCCATCTGCCTTTGGAAGTTGGAGACTGCCCCTGGAAGAATGGAATATCAAAGATCTCCAGAGCCCATTGATTACCAAATTTACCTGCCTTTATCAAGGACTGCAAACAAGGAGCTGCTAATTAATGCCCCCTGGCCCTTACCCGCCTGAATCACCTTGGCCCTCCCCCTGCCCTTGGCTTCTCACTTATGCAAAACCGGGCCTAGTCACAAGGCAGGAAGGAGAGATAAGGGGGGAAAGAACTGGAGAACAAAAGAGACTTTAACCTATAAAAGATGCAGGGTGTGCTCACTTCTTGGGACTTTAGAACATCAGCCATGGCCCCCTTCTCCCTGCCGGGAGAAGTCTGTATTATTCCCTTTAAATAAACCTGCTTAATATGCTTGCCTTGGCGTGCTTCTCTAGTGCTTAATCTTCAACATTAGAAGAAGCAGAACTCGTCACCGGTAAACGGCGGTATCAAAATGAGAGCTCAAATTAGTATTAGAAATCTTCTTAAATATGCCATGTATCACCAGTGAAAGCAATGTTAGGAAATCAGAATAGCAATTATCAAGAATACAAGCTGTTGGGACTAATGACACATTAACTAACTCAGGCTGACTCCTTACTCCCTGGCAAGTGAGCAAAATCAAGGCTGAAAGGCGGTTTCAAAGGTTCATGACGATAAACCGGACCACTGTCAGGGATTGGTTAACAACAGTTCCGCGAACGTGATCAGCTCGTGCTTGCCATATAGTCCAATGGGACTCTTGCCTGCGTGAACCCCCCATGCCTTGCTGACCTTTAAGCTGATTGGTTCCTGTCTAGCCCCCACCCTACATAACAGCTGTGTGATTTCCTTAATAAACGAGTTCCTGCTGTGACAGGTCTCCCTGATGCGTCTGATTGTCCTCCACCAGGAGGGCTGGGAGCGGGTGGTCAGTCAGCCCTACCTATCCCAGTCTGACCTTGTTGGGGAGTGTCCCTTCTCTTGTCACTGGTCGAGAAGAGCAAGGGGGCTTAAGATCCCAACATCTGGTGCCCAACATCAGGCCCCTCAAGGCTGAACCGCAGCCAAAGCAAAGAGGCAGTGTCGAAACCGAAAGTACCGGCAGATCGGGCCAAGCGAGTTCCAAGGTAAGGCATCCCTGAAAAGATGGGGCGAACACACACCACACATGATGACCCTGCGCTCTCAGCTCTTAGACTCATGCTGAAGAGTAGGGGCCTTGAGTGATCTGATGCACAGGCAGAAAAAGCCTGGGACACCTTTACTTGGGTGGCCCCTTGGCTTCCCGCCACTAATCTTTTTGACTGGTCCACCTGGGATCGTGTAGAACAACTTGTTAAGAAGAGGGAAATCAATTTAGGGAAGGGTCCCCCATTAGGAGTCTGCCCTACATTATCTGCCCTTATGGCCTGGCTTCTCTCCAGGACCTTCCAAAGGGGGCTCCAAGTTTCTCCCCAAAGAGCCGCCGCCTAAAGAATCACCAGCTCCTCCCGTTGCGTCTCCTTCCAGAAACTTGCCACATAGTAAACAACGTTGGGAGACCTTTAATGAGGAGCCCAATCCATCTCCATCCGCTCCTCCCAAGGTAGAGGAACCACGAGGGCAGCCAGCCTCTACACATAGGGAGGGCCCACTACCACCCTGGAGAGGCTCATTGCTGCCATCTTGTATTCTGGGGCCACATCAGACTCCAATGAAAGCCCTCACCCTCCTCCTTCCGGATTGTGGGAAATCTTCCCAGTGGCCATTTTATGATACTGGGTAAGAACTCACAGACTCTAACCTCTCCCCTCCCTGTATGGCCTTCCAAGTAAATGTTAAAAAGTAAGTTTGGGAAGGAATGACTACCGATCACAAATTGGCCTGTGCAGGGATGAAAGTTCACTCCATGGGAAGGTGGATTGTGGCTACCAAAGATATTGGCATACGGCTTCCACAAGCGAGCGGGCAGATGGAAAGGGATTCCTTATCTTCAAGTCTCTTCTTTCTTGCGCTTCTCTGCTCTTCCTGCAAACTCAAACGCCTCCTTCTTCTCCCCCTCTTAATTCCTCCTCCTCCTCCAACTTCTCCCCACCCAGCCCACCTAGTCCTCCTGCCATGAGGTCCCACATACACCGGTGTGGAGGGAGTAACCAGTCCAACCGTCAGTGGCATGTCCTAGTAAGGAGTATGATATAGTAGCCCCAGTCCCCACAAGTATTGGGAGATAATTGTTTCACAATTTTCTGCGTCCAAACCTGAATTGATTACTAACCAGGAATAAGGGTTAAAATGCCTAGGCATCAAGTTTCTGCTGGCATATTTTAGCCCCTTTCAGATCCTGATCTCAGTCAAGGCTTACATTGAAATGTAAATAGAGAAAGCCTGAAGGTTCAGTAGGAGACCAGTCTCAAACCCAAAAAAGAAAAAAAAAAAGGCAAAAAGAGTAAATTTTATGGTGCTTTACTAACATACTTAACAGCCATATCATTTTTCCAGGACTCTTGTTTTTTTTGAATTCTATAATTTTTTGAGCTCATGACTTTTTTGATCAGTTCTATTTTTTTTTTAATTCAACTAGAGTTTTTGAACATCTGTTACATTGCAATGGAGATTCACCTACAAAGTTTCAAGGCCTTTGATTTTGTGTTATGTGTATGTCGTGCTGTCTGGTGTCATGTTTTGTCTGTATCAAAACTGAGCGCTCCTAAAATTAAAATTTAAAAGTGGATCCAAATACTTTAATTCACGTGATTTAAAAAGGTTTGATTTAAAATGGGTAAACTAATAGAAATAAAATGTCTTGAAAATAACTCGCAAGTCTCTAGGTGGTCAAACTAATAAAATGTTGATGTTAATAAAATGTCTAACATCAATTTTCCTAGGACTTTCCTCCAACAAGAAAAAGATGGCAAATACTGTTCAGGACACTTGTCTAATATCTTGGGCTTTTTTTAAGAAAATAAGTGAATTAGAGTTGACATGCATGGGATTACTCAAATGTGTTTGTAGAAAAATTGTTTTGTATCATCACTAAACTAAAAACAAGGTTACTAAGAGTTATGTCCTAACAGGTATAATTCTATATACAAAGGGTTCTAAAGGTTTCAACTGTGTTTCAATTAGAGTACTATAAATAACAAAATATTTAATCTTATTAAAATGGAATAATTTATATAAATTAAGAAATTTCATAAAAGTTGTTTCAGAATGTGAACAAAAAGGTCAACAGATAGGAAAGAAAAAAAAAATAAAAGGTTCTAGATATGGAAATGTATTTAGTGAAAAACAAAATGTTTCTGGGTAAGAAAGTGCTTATGTGATAAAATACATGAGGGTCTAAGTAAGTGCTAAGAAAGTCTATGTAAGTCAAGGACAAATTTCAATAAGTTTGCATGTAACTAAGTTGGTTGTATGTATGTGACACAGTTAAAGCTATTTAAGGTTTTTTTTCCTAAGGTGAAATACTAATGTTCTAATACAAACCAAAGTTTAATCTATATGGTAAAATGACAAGAATTTCTTAGAAACACTAATTTACTCTTAACTTTGTGTCTATTAAGTTTTATTCTTTAGAACAATTAGTCTTAAAAATTGGGGTTTATGCAATTATGGTTAAGCAACTGTTAGAGTATTGTACTACATTACAGAGTCTAAATTTTTCTTTAAAAACTAAATTTGGTAAGATAAAAGTGTCAAGGTAATTGTGAAATGTCACTCTTTGTATATTAAATGTGTTCATATTTTCCAGGTATACAAGTTTTAAAGCAGGGAATTTATCAAGCTGCTATTCTCCAAACTAAACTTGTCTGTAATGGTAATTTTAAACTCATAAAGAGTAAATTTTATTGGTGATTTATTTCTATCATTTAATGTTCTATTATAGGACCTGTTATCAATAGGGTACATGTAAAATTTGTTACTTTTTACACTGAGAAAATTTTGGGTGTGGATGTGTTTCTAGGGGTTGGAGCCTGATTTGTTTAAAGGTTAAACATAAAAACAATTTGCCACTTTGCCACACAAAAGGAAAGTTAAAAGCTCTCTCAGCATTTCTTTAATTCATGTTTAGATACAATGTTAAATTGTGTTAACTAATGTTCATATAGACTCAGGAGTCAATATATGTAAACTGCTTAAAATGACATTTAAGAAAGAGCGTAATGCACAGTAGCAAAAATGGGACAACAGTGATTGAAATTGGAGTCTCTGATCTCATGACTCTGGACAGTGAACTTCCTTGAGAGCTACACAGAGCTCCTAACATTGCACTTTGCAGCTCTACCATCTTAGATCTACAGGCTCAACTTGATTCCTTGGCCGCTGTCATCTTGCAATGGTGAAGGAAGGAGGGCTTTTCCTGTTCCTTGGTGAAGAGTGCTGTTTCTACGCCAATGCTCTGGCATTGTACAAGATAAAATCAAAAACCTACAAGAAGATCTGGAACATCGTAGGAGTGAGCTCCACTCTAATTTCCTCTGGACTGGGTTACATGGGTGGCTCCCCTACCTCCTCCCCCTTACAGGACCGCTAATCACCATTATCCTTGTGTTCACCTTTGGGCCTTGCATAATCAATAAGTTTATCCATTTACTGAAAAGCCAGGCTAAGTCTGTGCAGCTCCTATGGTGGTCTGACAGCATTATACTGCCCTTCATAATGATGATTGGGAGTCCTATAGGATCATGGATCACTTGTATCAGGACACTGGGGTCTAAGTGTCTCTCCCTTAAGCCCTGCTCCTCCTGAGGGGCCGGCCTGAAGTGCTAAGGTGGTAGTCAATGGTGGGTAAGATCCTCAGAGGAGTACAACCTAAGACAGGCACACCTTCAAGTAAGGCGGACCCCCAAACTGCTAGGGTGATTGTCAATGATGGGTAAGACCCTCTCAGGGGCAACCTAAGACAGACACACCCTTAATATAAAACAAAAAGGGGGATATGTTGGGACTAATGACACATTAACTCAGGCTGACTCCTTACTCCCTGGCGAGTGAGCAAAATCAAGGCTGAAAGGCGGTTTCAAAGGTTCATCATGATAAACTGGACCACCGTCAGGGATTGGTTAACAACAGTTCTGCGAACGTGATCAGCTCGTGCTTGCCATATAGTCCAATGGGACTCTTGCCTGCGTGAACCCCCCATGCCTTGCTGACCTTTAAGCTGATTGGTTCCCGCCTAGCCCCCACTGTACATAACAGCTGTGTGATTTCCTTAATAAACGAGTTCCTGCTGTGACGGGTCTCCCTGATGCGTCTGATTGTCCTCTGTCGGGAGGACTGGGAGCGGGTGGTCAGTCGGCCCTACCTATCCCGGGTCTGACCTTGTTGGGGAGTGTCCCTTCTCTTGTCGCTGGTCGAGAAGAGCAAGGGGGCTTAAGATCCCGACAACAAGCAACAATAAATGTTGGTGAGGATGTGGGTGAAAAGGTACACTAATACATTGCTGGTGGAAATGCAAATTGGTGCAACCATTATGGAAAGCAGTATGAAGATTCCTAAGAAAAGATGGAATGGAGCCACCCTCTGACCCAGTTATCCCGCTCCTTGGTTTATATCCAAAGGACTTAAAATCAACGTACTACAGTGGCACAGTCACATCCATGTTTATAGCAGCTCAATTCACAAGAGCTTAACTATGGAACCAACCTAGATACCTAGATGCCTTTCAACAGATGAATAGATAAAGAAAATGTGCTACACACACACACACACACACACACACACACACACAGGAATATTACTCAGTTTTAAAGAACAATGAAATTGTGGCATTTACTGGTAAATGGATGGAGTTAGAGAATATCATGCCATATGAAATAAGCCAAACCCAAAAAATCAAAGTCTAAATTTTTCTCTGATCCACAATAAGAGTGGGGGATGGGGAAGAATAGAGTTACTTTATATTAGGTAGAGGGGATTGAAGGAAGGGAAAGGGAATGCGGGAAGGAATGATAGTAGAGTGAAACAGACTTTATTACCTCATGTACATGTATGACTGCATGACCGATGTGACCTTGCAATATGTATAATCAAGGGTTTGATTCTCAGCACCACATGTAAATAAATGAATAAATAAAAGTCTGTCAACATCTAAAAGTTTTCAAAAGAAACCTCACTTAAAACTCAATTACTTCACAATTACTTGGGCCACCTGACACTAGGGCAGAGTAAGTAGTACTGCCAAATACTCATGATTAGCTTACACCAGATGTAACCTAATTAGAGGGTTAATACCTTTTATGGATGAATAATCCAAAAGGGCTACTGTACTGGGTAAAAACCACAGGCTGGGAATTGGAGGAAGTAGGTCATCGAGGTTGTGCCTTTAGGGTTTGCATTTTGTCCCTGGCACCTCATGCTCTGCTTCCTGGCCACCATGAGGTAAGCAGCTTTCCTCTACCATGCTGTTTTACCATGATGCTCTGGCCTTATCTGGGATGCAGAGCAACAGAGTCATTGACCATGAACTGAGACCTCTGAAATGCTGAGCCCAAAATACATTTTTTCCCTCTGTTCTTGACAGTTCCTTTAGTCACAGAGATGTATATATAAATAATACACAATATTAGTGGAGAAGGATCTTGACAAGAACTAAAATACCCACAACTGTAAAATTTCCAACCTAATTAAATTCAAATGTTTTGTGAAAATGTCAGGTACTAAAAGTTACTGTTCAAATGACGCAAAGCAAGACAATGCAGAACAGCAAATGAAATCCTAGAGCAATGCCTTTGGCATCTAGGAACACCTAATTGCAACCCTCTGACACATGCCAAATTTTTTGAACTTTAAAAAGTTTTAGTATATCATATTCAAGTTCTTAGGAATATTTTACTTCATGCTGGAGATTAAAAATCTATATTCATATGATCACTTGAATTTCTGAAAGCTTCAAATGATTTCTTCTCAATTAGATTGAATAGTAGAAATTTATCTAATAAAATATTTGATTCTACCCTAAGAAAAATAAGTATAGAGGACCTAAGAGTCTGGCAAATGGACATGAGATTCTCCACTACCACTCATGTGCCTCCTCCATCCTGACCATTCAGAGCCAGCCCAGGAGCAGACACTATAGATGTGATGACACTAGATCTGAATGGAATTAAGAGTCATTCTACTCTCAGAAAAAGTGGAGCCACAGAATAATTGGGGAAGATCACTGGAAAGAAGGTTGCTACATCTTTTTCTCTGGAACTTCTTCCTCTACCCCAGCCATTTCAGGACCAAGGGTATTCATTCCTTCTGGGAAGAAAGATGTACCTGAGAAAAAGAGATCATTCCTGAGTTTCCAGTAGAAAATTGGATTTCTCTTAATATCTCTAGTGAGATGATAGTATCAAAAGGTATGTGGTTTACTGTGAGAGCTGAGTACTTAACAGAGGGAGAATATCAATGCTCTCACAAGTTTTTTCCTAGCAGACTAGGAAGGATGCAGAATATAAGGAAAAAAGAGATAGGCAAGACACAAAAGTCCTTCCTGGGTCAAGGGAGAACTTACAAGGAACCACAGAGACAGAATCAGGATTTAAATGCCACTCTATAGGGTGTGCTCCTTTCCTCCTCTCCAGATAGAAATGAGCTGGGGAAGAGGAATCTGTGGAGCAAAAGAAGGAAAAGTGAAACTGGGAAGCCCAGAGTATAGTATTTTGTACCCAATTTCCTGTTTGGACCTCAATGAAAAGTTTATTGCATGTCTTATTAACAATACGAGCAACTTCTGGAGAGTAAGAGTGGTGCCTGGCACTTTTAGACATGAAGCACTTCTGGGAAAGTGTCTGGATTTGGAAGCAGTAAAGGGGTGACATGCAAGTGTTTAGTCAGTAGACATATTTTCAGGAATCTGTGCTACATCACACATTTTTCAAGTGACTGAGAAATTCACATTAGATATAAATTTGTGTGCAACTCTACAAGGGGAGAGAGAGAAAGAGAGAGATTGTACTATATTATAGGCAAAAATTATGTTATATTTCAAATTTCAAGGAATAAGATGGTGGGATGTCCTGCAGAGGAAAACCATTTCTTCCCAAACTGTACATGAAAATCCCAAAAGGGGGATATAACAATGCATTTCCATTGAACTATATAAAACTCAAGCTCAAAACAAATATCAAGTTTAAAATCTCAGTCCCGTCCTTAGCCCTCTTAGTTGCTGGAGTACTCATAATGCTTTCTTGACTTTTCACAAAGTGCTCTTTCTAAGCCTGAGGAAATTCCTAAACATAATTGTTTAAAGTAAAACAAATGACTCACATACATTGTTAAAGTTTTTAAGATTGCTTTGACAAAGTCACACCTTTTAACTTTCTAGTTAACCAATTCTATATAAATAAGGATTCAAGGACAAAAGTCAACATACCATCACAGCTAATTGCCCTACTAATCTGGACTTGCACTCTTGGAAAAATTAATTTTTAAAAATGCATTGAAAAATATTTCAATCAATATACAAGGCACATTAGTATAAATCCAATCAAAATTTCTCATCTTGGCACTCATTTTGCATATAGTTAGTCCAGTTGATGTTTTAGCAGATATTGTTAGTAGGTAGTTTGAATTCTAACTATCTCTAATCAAGAAAGTTCCTTTTGGGACCTCTTTTAATTTCTCTTTGGCTTCACTAACAGTCATACTGCCCCAGGTCTATGCGTTTGACCCAGCTGGGCAGGACCTTCTCCAGGGACCCACCTGGGGATGGTTCCTGGGCTGACCCAGTGGTCCCCCACTGGCTCCATACAATTTGCGCCATTCCCAGAGGCCACCAGGCACTGAAGGTCATGGAAGAAGGGTCACCGCGGCAGACAGGTGGCCACCTGAGCTGAGGTCACAGAGGGGCTCCAGTCCTTCCTGGAACTCAGAGGGAACTCCAAGACGCATCCCTGCAGAGTGTCCAAACTGGTTGCGGAGGGGAAGGGTTGGGGAGTTGCTGGTTCTTTCTTCCCAAGTCCCAGCGGTGGTCTGGTAAAATCTCCTGCAGAGGCGGTCACTCACAGGTCGCCTTGGCCAATGCTGTCGCCTCTGCCTCCACACCAGGCAGCCTCCACAGAGGACATGGGACAGGGAGGGGGACCGGCGGGAGGCGGGGTGGTGTCCGCCTGAGTTTCCCCTGTTGACGTTTAATTTGGGACTCAAATGCCTGGGGATACGACTGACCCTGTGCTCTGCGGAGATGGCTGGACTTCTCGGTCGCGAGCACCCTGGCTCCTTGCTCCAAGGATCCTGAGTCGGTGCGTCCGGGTTCTGGCGCATACACTCCACGGCCCGCGCACGCTGGTGGCTGCGGGCGAGAAGGCTCATACTTCGAGGGAAACCCAAGGCCCACGAGCCGCGGTAGCGAGGTGACTTGGCAAGAGTTCAAAGTTGGTCCCCTGGGCAGTGTGTGTGTGCGACTTTCAACCCGGAGTCGCCTCCCTAGCTCCCTGCCTCCCTCCGCTTCTGCGCTCAGCAGGAACCCTGCCAGGCGCCTGCAAAGCTGCTTTCCGGAAACTTTCCAGGAATCCGCCTCACTTGACCACAGCTCCCAGTTCCCCAGTCCCAAGTCCCCCAGCCTCCAGTCCCCCAGTCCCCTTACCGCTTTAAAGAGACTCCGCGTTACTGTGCAGGCTTCAAGAGAGAACTGCTCAGAGCTCCCTGGTGTGGACCGCTGCCTTGGGGACGCCTGAGACTCCGCCCTCCAGTGACCTCACACCTCGGGGACCTACGCGGGAACGGAGCGGGGGGAGGGGGGAGGAATGGGAGAAGTTCCCTGTTACCGCCAACCGAGTTTTGGCTGCCTGAACATGCCCTCACCAGCGCCAGCTGGACACCCTGGTCCAGTGAATAGTACCAGTCCTCGCCCTTCTGCGGAGTGGAGTTTCTCTTTTCCACTCCCTTGTCACCTCCTGGACTTGACCCCCCTCCGGGTCGCACTTTGCTGGGGCGGCCTAGAAGACTGCCAAAATTATTATTTTAAACAGTAGAATATTAGGCTTAAAATCTCAATTTAGAAAAATTATTTAACACACAGAAAAATCTGGAATGATAATAAAGGAGTTATAGATATAGAAGGGAACTTAGAATATCCAGTTTAAGTCCCACTTATAGCAACTGTGAAAGGTTCTCTACTTATCTGCCATGCTGCAGTATGAATAAAATGAAATTAATGTATTGATAATAGAAGTTGTTATTCATGGAGTACTGGGAACCAGGGACTCAATATACTGTCTTTAAATAATCCAATCATTAGCTATTAACCATCGTTTTCGGATGAGAAAATCAAAGCTAATCTGAAACATATTGAAAATAGACCACAACTTCAAAAATCAGAGAAAAGATTCTAACACATAGTCTGATTCCAAAACTGAAGTTATTCACCTGCTTCATTGATAATTTCTCCATTAGACTCCCATTTATATTTCCATTATTTCTTTCCAAAACTTTGTACAATACTTTGTTGAATTAGACGTACTGCTATAAGGTTTTTTTTTTTTTTTTTTTTTGTAACTGTAAACAAATGGGATACATGTTGTTTCTCTGTTTGTACATGGAGTCAAGGCATACCATTTGTGTAATCATAAATTTACATAGGGTAATGTTGTTTGATTCATTCTGTTATTTTTTTCCTTCCCCCCCAACCTCTTCCACCCCTCCCACCCATCTTTTCCCTCTATACAGTCCTTCCTTCCTCCACTCTTGCCACCCTCCATAACCCTAACCCTAAACCTAACCCTAACCCTAATGCAAACCCCTCCCACCCCCCATTATATGTCATCATCCGCTTATCAGTGAGATCATTCATCCTTTAGTTTTTTGAGATTGGCTTATCTCACTTAGCATGATATTCTCCAATTTCATCCATTTGCCTGCAAATGCCATAATTTTATCATTCTTTATGGCTGAGTAATATTCCATTGTATATATATATGCCACAGTTTCTTTATCCATTCAGCAACTGAAGGGCATCTAGGTTGGTTCCACAATCTGGCTATTGTGAACTGAGCCTCTAAGAACATTGATGTGGCTGTATCTCTGTAGTATGCTGATTTTAAGTCCTTTGGGTATAGGCCAAGGAGCGGGATAGCTGGGTCAAATGCTGATACCATTCCAAGCTTTCTGAGGAATCTCCATACTGCTTTCCAGAGTGACTGCACTAATTTGCAACCCCACCAACAAAGTATGAGTGTACCTTTTTCCCCATATCCTCTCCAACACCTATTGTTGCTTGTGTTCTTGATAATCACCATTCTAATTGGGGTGAGATGGAAACTTAGGGTAGTTTTGATTTGCAATTCTCTTATTACTAGAGATGTTGAACATATTTTCATATGTCTGTTGATTGCTTGTACATCTTCTGAGAAGTGTCTGTTCATTTCCTTAGCCCATTTGTTGATTGGATTATTTGTCTTCTTGGTGTAGAGTTTTTTGAGTTCTTTATAGATTCTGGAAATTAGCGCTCTATCTGAAGTATGAGTAGCAAAGATATTCTCCAACTCCGTAGGCTCTCTCTTCACATTACTGATAGTTTCCTTTGCTGAGAGAAAGCTTTTTAGTTTGAATCTATCCCAGTTGTTGATTCTTGCTTTTATTTCTTGTGCTATGGGAGTCCTGTTAAGGAAGTCTGATCCTAAACCAACAAGTTGAAGATTTGGACCTACTTTTCTTCTATAAGATGCAGGGTTTCTGGTCTGATTCCGAGGTCCTTGATCCATTTTGAATTGACGTTTGTGCAGCGTGTGAGATAGGGGCTTAATTTCATTCTGTTGCATATGGTTTTCTAGTTTTCCTAGCACCATTTGTTGAAGAGGCTATCTTTTCTCCATTGCATATTTTTGGTCCCTTTTGTCTAGTATTAGAAAATTGATTTATTTGGGTTTGTGTCCATGTCATTTATTCTGTACCATTGATCTACCTGTTTATTTTGATACCAATACCATGCCATTTTTGATACTATTGCTTTGTAGTAGAGTTGAAGTTCTGGTATTGCGATACCCCCTGCTTCACTCTTTCTACTGAGGATTGCTTTAGCTATTATGGGTTTCTTATTCTTCCAGATGAATTTCATAATTGCTTGCTCTATTTCTGTAAGGTACGTCTTTGAGATTTTAATTGGAATTGCATTGAATCTGTATAGCACTTTTTGTAGTATGACCATTTTGACAATATTAATTCTCCCTATCCAAGAACATGAGAGATCTTTCCATCTTCTAAGGTGTTCTTTAATTTCTTTCTTTAGTGTTCTGTAGTTCTCATTGTAGAGGTCTTTCACCTCTTTTGTGAGATTGATTCCCAAGTATTTTATATTTTTCGATGCTATTGTGAATGGGGTAGTATTCCTAACTTCTCTTTCTGAAGATTCATCACTTGTGTATAAAAATGCATTGTATTTATGAGTATTGATCTTGTAGCCTGCTACTTTATTGAATTCACTTATGAGTTCTAAAAGTTTTCTGGTGGAATTTCCAGGTACCTCTAAATATATAATCATGTCATCAGCGAACAGGGATAGTTTGAGTTCTTCTTTTCCTATTTGTATCCCTTTAATTTCTTTGGTTTCTCTAATTGCTCTAGCTAGAGTTTCAAGGACAATGTTGAATAGAAGTGGTGAAAGAGGGCATCCCTGCCTTGATCCAGTTTTTGCGGGGAATGCTTTCAGTTTTTCACCATTTACAATGATATTGGCCATGGGTTTAGTGTAAATGTCCTTTACAATGATAAGGAATGTTCCCACTATTCCTATTTTTTCTAGTGTTTTGAGCATGAAGGGATGCTGTATTTTATCGAGTGCTTTTTCTGCATCTATCAAAATAATCATGTGATCTTAACTTTAAGACTGTTGATATTGTTAATGACATTTATTGATTTCTGGATGTCGAACCAACCTTGCATCCCTGGGATAAAACCCACTTGATCATGGTGCACTATCTTTTTAATTTATTTTTGGATGCATTTTGATAATATTTTGTTGAGAAATTTTGCATCGATGTTCATTAAGGATATTGGTCTGAAATTTTCTTTCCTCGATGTGTCTCTGTCTGGTTTAGGTATCAGGGTGGTATTGGCTTCATGGAATGAGTTTGGGAGGGTTCTCTCCTCTTCTATTTCATGGAATACTTTGAGGAGTATTGGAATGAGCTATTCTTTAAAGCTTTTGTAGAACTCAGCTGAGAACCCATCTGGTCCCGTACTTTTCTTTGTTGGTAGGCTTTTGATGACCTCTTCTATTTCATTGCTTGAATTTGATTTATTTAAGTTGTGTATAAGTTGGTCTACTTTAGAGAAGGATCCATGTGCTGCTGAGAAGAAAGTGTATTCGATCTTTGTTGGATGGAATATTCTATATATGTCGGTTAAGTCTAAATTGTTGATTGTGTTATTGAGATCTATGGTTCTTTATTCAATTTTTGTTTGGAAGATCTATCCAGTGGTGAGAGAGGTGTGTTAAAATCGCCTAGTATTATTGTGTTGTGGTCTATTTGATTTCTGGAAATGAGAAGGATTTGTTTGACGTACGTGGATGAGCTAATGTTCGGGGCATAGATATTTATGACTGTTATGTCTTGCTGATTTATGCTTCCCTTAAGCAGTATGAAATGTCCTTCTTTATCCCTTCTGACTAGTTTTGGCTTGAAGTTCACATTATCTGAAATGAGGATGGATACTCCAACTTTTTTGCTGTGTCCATGTGCATGGTATGTTTTTTCCCATTCTTTCACCTTTAGTCTATGGGTATCTCTTTCTATGAGATGAGTCTCTTGCAGGCAGCATATTGTTGGATTTTTCTTTTTAATCCAATCTGCCAGCCTATTTCTTTTGATTGATGAGTTCAGGCCATTAACATTCAGGGTTATTATTGTGATATGATTTGTATTCCCAGTCATTTGACTCATTTTTGTTTTTTGACATGATTTGGTTTCTCCTTTATTTGGCTATTCCTTTAGGCTAGTTCCTCCCGTTGCTGATTTGCATCGTTGTCTTTCGTCTCCTCCTCATGTAATATTTTGCTGAGAATGTTCTGTAATGCTGGCTTTCTTTCTGTAAATTCCTTTAGCTTTTGTTTATCATGGACGGATCTTATTTCGTCGTCAAATCTGAAAGTATGTTTTGCTGGGTATAAGATTCTTGGTTGGCATCCGTTTTCTATCAGGGCTTAGTAAATGTTGTTCCAGGCCCTTCTAGCTTTTAGGGTCTGGTTGAAAAATCTGCTGATATTCTTATTGGTTTCCCCCTGAATGTAATTTGATTATTTTCTCTTGCGGTCTTTAAAATTGTGTCTTTATTTTGTATGTTAGGTATTTTCATAATAATGTGCCTTGTTGTGGGTCTGTTGTAATTTTGTATATTTGGAGTCCTATAAGCCTCTTGTACTTGGTTTTCCATTTCATTCTTCAGATTGGGAAATTTTCTGATATTATTTCATTGAATAGATTGTTCCTTTGGTTTGTTTCTCTAAGCCTTCCTCTATCCCAATAATTCTTAAATTTGGCCTTTTCATGATATCCCATAATTCTTGTAGATTCTGTTCATGATTTCTTACCATCTTCTCTGTTTGGTCAACTTTGTTTTCAAGATTAAATATTTTTCCTTCAATGTCTGAGATTCCATCTTCCAGGTGTTCTATCCTATTGGTTATTCTTTTTATGGAGTTTTTAACTTGGTTTATTATTTCCTTAAATTCAATGATTTAGTTGTTTTTTTTTTTTTGTTTTTGTTTTTGTTTTTTTAGTATCTCTAACGCTGTATTGAAATGATCTTTTGGTTCCTGTATTTGCTCTTTTAACTGTTGATTGGTGTGATCATTTAATGCCTGTATTTGCTCTTTCATCTCTTCCTTCAATGCTTGCATTTGCTCTTTCATCTCTTCATTTGCTTCCCTGATTGTTTTAATTATGTACATTCTCTACTCCCTTTCTGACATTTCCTCTGCTGTGCTGTCATTGGGTTTTATTGATATAGTATCTAGATTTTTTTGGAACATTTTCTTCCCTTGTTTTCTCATATTGTCAGATATCAGTGGGACTCTGAAATATTGCAGATTTCCTCTATTGGCTTATAGTGTCCCTGTAGATTTCCAGTGTATCACCTCCCAGCCTTCAGTAGCCTGAAGTCTTGGAGGAACTTGATAATGGTGCTTCCAAAGAAAGCTGCCCCTAGCCCGCTATTGGTTCCAGGGCATGGAGCTGGCTCTGTGCAGAAAGGCTCTCACTGGGTGGCCTGCTCCGAGAAGCTGGCCGTGTGGAAGGAGCCCGCCACCGGAGGTTGCATGGCTTCCTGGGGAAGTCTCTAGCTGCCCTGCCCTGCTCTGAGGAGTTGCTCCTGTCTGGGCCTGACACCCAGTCCGAGCTTCGCCCGTTGGGGGAGACTCACACCATGGCTCTATGTTAGTCCAAGTCTCTCACTGCCTCCCCTTCTTGAATCCTGGGTTCTGGAGCAACAGGAGGTGCAGTCACCCTCTAGTCTGCCATCTTGGATCACCCTGTGGAAGGAGCCTGCTGCCAGAGGGAGCGGGGCTGCTTGGAGTAGTCTCTGGCTGCCCTGCCCTGCCTGCAGGCCGAAGCTCACCGCTGGCTCCAGGACTTGGAGCTGGCTCTGTGTAGAAAGGTTCTCACTGGGTAGGCTGCTCCGAGAAGCTGGCCGTGAAAGGATCCTGCCGCCGGAGGGAGCAGGGCTGCTTGAGGAAATCCCTGACTACCCTGTCCTGATCCCTGAAGCTGCCTGCAGGTTGGAGCTTGCTGCTGGCTCCGGGACTTGGAGCTGGTTCTGTGCAGAAAGACTCTTACTGGGAGGTCTTCTCTGAGAAGCTGCCCATGGAAGGAGCCCGCCACTGGAGGGAGCAGGGCTGCCTGGGAAAGACTTTAGCTACCCTGCCCCGCTCTGAGAAACCACCCCTTTCCGGGTCTGCCACCTGGGTCGAGCTTCACCTGGTGGGGGAGACTCACACCATGGCTCTATGTTAGTCCAAGTCTCTCAATGCCTCCCCTTCCTTCTTGAATCCTGGGTTCTGGAGCAACAGGAGATGTAGTCACCCTCTAGTCCGTCATCTTGGATCGCCTGCTATAAGGTCTTTATTAGAAGATGTGGAACTTACAATTCCACATTTTTATACTCTTCTCATGTCCAAGAAACCTACTCTTAATGCTCAGAAAATCCCTTATCACTGGACTTCTACCAAGTTTCCCTTTGGCAGGTTTCTACCTATATTTTCTCCACCACACAAATTAGATTTTCAGATCAATATTCTTTCTTAAAAAAATACTTTTTTGTTGTAGATGGGCACAATACCTTTATTTTATTTATTCATTTTTATGTGGTGCAGAGAATCAAACCCAGTACCTCACACAGGCTAAGCAAGAACTCTGCAACTGAGCCACACCCCCAGCCCTCAAAATTCTGATTGTACCTCTTACTATAGGCTTTCTTTATTTTGCTTATTGGACACTGTTTTATTTTTAGAGAAACACAGTTTTAACAATTTTAAAGATCTGATGGCTTTTACAACAATTCATACATCAAGCAGCCTTTCATAAAAAATTTGATTCAGCGATCTGAGCAGAGGGCATTGACTTTAGAGGTAAAAAAGGAATGAAGAAAACTGAAATGAGGACCAAAAAATGTACTGGCTGTTTTATAGTTATATTCTTTATTGGTAAATAGAGGAATTCTTCCTTATTATGGCAGCCTAGGAGAACAGGATCTCTTCTGACTGGCTCCTGGGAATCTTCTGTTGCCCCTACCCTGCCTTTGGAAAACTGGTCCATTTCAAAGTCCAGTTTGATTATGTGGCACCCATCATGAGTTACTCCATTCTGGTATGATTTATTGGGGCCCAATGCAGAAGTTCAGTCCAAAATAATGGCCTCCAATAAACTTTGTTTTAACAATGCCTAGTCACAAAATTCTGGAAATTGGATCACAAAACCTAAATACAACATCCTTTTCTGCAGCCCATCTTTCAATTAGTGGTTGTCATGTCTTAGATATTTGATGTCCCTCTAAAGCTCATGTGTAAGAAAATGCAAGAAGGATTAGAGGCAAATGATTGCTTTAGTAGAGCTTTACCTCAATCATGCATTAATCCCATGTTAGGGATTAACTGTACACAGGTAAGGTGTGGATGGGGAGGTGAGTCTGTAGTTTGCAAGCTGAGTTTATTGTCTCTCTGCTGCCTGGAGTCATGCTCCTAGCTGCTTCCCTCAACTACACACTTTTACCATGATGTTCTGCCTCACCTTGTACCCTAAGAAATGGAGACAACTGTTTATGAACTGAAACCTCTGAAACTATGAGCTCCCAAATAAACTTTTCCACCTCTAATTGTTCTTGTCAGGATTTTGGTCCCAGAAGGAAAATAACACCTCAGTTACATAACCTAGGGGTTGGGGAAAAAAAGCACAGTGGGTCAAATTTTATCTGTCACCTGTTTTGTGCATAAACTATGATAGGAACACAGCCAAATCATTGATTTACATAGAGTCTGTGACTGTTTTCTAACAACAGTCCAGCTAAATAGCTGAGATGGAGATCACATAACAATGAATATTACATATGTACTATTTTGCTTTGTATAAAAATATGCTAACAACCTGTAATATAACCTACAGTGTAGATCAATAATAGTATCTCAAGTCAACAGGAGAAAAATAAATTTCATTTATCTTCACTTTCTAATCTACAGACATCAGCCTAATTCTCTCTATAAATGCAACTCATTTTCATCTGTTTCCTTTCTAAAATCTATAAACTAATGATTGTCTATACCTGCTTGATTATACATGAATCTCTTATATCTTCTATACTCCCATGTAAGTAAAATAGACTTAGGTCTTCATAACCAATCTCCTAAGTAATTAAAGCAGTGTCTTTATTAGTATTCCAACCTCTGTACTTTACCTCCTCCAACAGGAAATTGCCTGATAATGAAGTATCTTGCTAAGACAGAAAGTTGTTTTATATTCTTATTAAAGAAATTTCAATGATTTTGAGAGAATGCAACATAAAATATTAAATGTATTGAATTATTTACAAAAAGTGACAGAAGTTTAAATATCTAAATTTTACAAATGAAGACCACCCTATTAAGAACACAGCCTTACAGATTCACTTTCCAGTAACATTGCTCCATTTTTCTCCCCACTCCCCTGCACAATAAAGTAGTAACTCTGTCCCTGTTCTTGAGCTCCCAAGCCCACACATTTCTCCAAGGACCCAGCAGCAAAGTGTTCACACAGGTTTCCCTCTTCCTGTTTGTTCCCTCACTGATCATCTAACATAGTCATTAGGTACCAGTGAACATCACACACAACCCTGAGCAAAGAGAATAGAAGGCAGAAGACAAATATAACACCTGCCCTTGGAAAGCTTACAGCCTAATAGAAAAGGAGGGCATTAATAAACGCTCACATAGGTAAGAACTTTATTAGAATCAGAAACCACTGCAATAAATGACAAAGGGAACTGTCTGATGGAGTGATAAGGAGATCTGTCCTATCTGGGGAGTAAGAGAAGTCATTTCTCCAAAGAAATGATGACACTTAAGACATGAAGTATATCTAGTGTCAGCAGGTAAATATGGTCCCTTAAGGAAATCTGTTCTGATTACTGCAATCTAAACCAACAGATCTTAACAGGCCTAAGAGCTGGGATAAAATTATTAATGGTAGTACTATAGGGCCAGTGAAGATGGACATCATAAAGTTATTGAACTGCATGAGACATTATAAAGTTATTGAAGTGCATGTGGTATGGGAATAAATCCGCACATGGATTGACATAAACATTATTAACAAAACAAGAATTTAAGATGATTAAAGTAAATATATCCAAATTCTGCAATGAATTTGAGTAGTATAATGAGGTTTAGGGTGGCAATCTTTCCTGAGAAAACAACACCTGAGTCAAGACTTGGATCAGCTTATGGAGTGGATTTGTGGGCCATGAATGTTACAGGCAGGAAGACCGCCAAGGCAGGAGTATACCTGGCATACATGAGGTCTGTTATAGGGGCTGAGCAGAGTGGCTGAAGTCAAGGAACTGAGTGAAAGATGGTATGAAATGAACTTAGAGAGCAAAGGAGTAGGAGAGAGAAAAGTTTGTCAAGGTTCAACATTTTCTGGGCACTAAGCGAAACCATGTAAAGGTAGAAAAGAAAATTACCATGGAAGGGGCAGGCCAGACCTGGATGCCTAATCCAGTGAAGGACATATTGTCAATATGGCAGATGCCACTCCCAGTGAGAATTTTCCTAGGAGATAAAAAATGGTTAGGGACTTCAAGTTAAAGCAATCCGGACTGTGTGATGAAGGCACAAGGCAGGGTCACTGTAAAGCATGATTGAAGTAGACCAATGTTACTGATGCAGAGGTTTTCCAGAGCAAGAACAACACAGCCAAAAATGCAATTGGAATTGATGGCAGAGGGGTACAAATAGGGAATGAAAACTCATTTTAAATCCATTAGTATGGGTGCATGCATAGGATATTATAAATGTGATATTTAGAGAAATGATACATCCAAAGATTACTTGGATTACTGCCTTAAAATAAGAAAGAATATGAGAATAGAAAAGAGTTAGGAAGGAAGTTTTAGAAAGGATTGAAGAATGTAGGTAATAAATGAAACAGCTACCACAGCCTTCAAAAGTGTAAAGGAGGACTGGGGTTGTGACTCAGTGGTAGAGCGCATGCCTAGCAAGTTTCCCTAGGACGCATACCATGAAGAACTGGGTTCAACTCTCAGCACCACATAAAAAATAAATAAAGATATCGTGTCCATTTACAACTAAAAATATTTTTAAATAAAATTGTAAAGGACCAAAATAAAACAAAATGGAAGCTGTAACTGTTGTGCACAGATAGTCAGGACACCTGATGCCAAGGTCACCTCCCAGAGAAGTAAAAACCTTTCAGGATAGATTTTTAAATACATAAGATAAAGTACTTTAAACTTCAAAGAAAGTAAATTACACATGAATGCAGCTTTGTTCAGGATTTTGCATGTCAGGCAGTGAAGGTTACGAGATGTACAGTGTGAAATTGTTGTAACCAGTTGCTCAGTATAATGGGTAGCATGAGCCTACCCAGAACAGCTGTAACCAATTATGACATTGTGATAAAGAAGCACTGAAAAACTGACCAAGAAACACCAGGTTATCTTATCCTTAACTATTATACACCACCTTGTATGGATAACTTCAATTTTCCAAAAAGTGTGATTTTTCAACTTTCTGAAGGCATTATTATTAATTTTGAGTTGGCAAAGGGAACCTAACCAGTTACCTCTGGTTGTATTTGTAATAAGGGGCATGCTTCTCAATAAAGTTATTGAATTGAAAAAAAAATAAAAAAGGAAAGAAAAGAAAAACACCAAAAGTCAGCTTTCAAAAGAGTGGAGGCAGCCATGAAGATGTTCTGCTCAAATCTCCTTCAGGAAAAGACTTTCTGTTCCACAGGAAGGAGTGCACTAGCTGACAGACAATAAACTGTTTGCACCTTTAGCCTCCTTTGTAGTTTTTAAGACCAGGCTAAGCTCTTCCTGGGCAGCCCCTAGCCAGTGACTGAGTACAGCATGGGTGATAGGAATGGCCATTAGGGCCTGAGTTCGTCTCCTTTAGCTGGCATTCTTTGTTCTAGTGTGCCCTCCTGGCTGGGTTAACTGAGAATTTGTCACATTTGCTCCATGATCTAAGGACTGTCAATGCCCAGTTCTACTTTCCCACCTTTGACTTTTCAAATGCATTATCCACTCCCTATCCCATTTAAAAACAAAACAATAGCAAGAGCTGGGGATGTAGCCCAATGGTACACTGATGCCTAGCACTGCAAAGAAATAGCAACTCTTGCATTGCAACATCTCAGTCTCTTCTTCTGGGAGTGCTATGCTGATAAAATATAATTTTCTAATAGATCTAGCTGCAGATCTAATGAATGTAATAATTTTAAAGTAATGATGACTGTAAATGAGATTTTCTTGAATCCAAAACCCTTCAAATGTGAATGAGACTCTACTGGTGGAACAGCAGTAGGTACTACTATTTTGTTTCCTATATTTGTAATTTGAAATTGAAGGAAAATCTGAGTTTCAATTAGAAGTTGGTCAAAACTGTTATGGATATTAAGGATCACAGACACCTAAATTATACCTACAGAACTCAAATTAAGAACTCCCAGACCAAGGAATGTCTAAGTTTGAAAACCCCATTCTTTTAACAATCAGAGATTCACCTGGACAAGTTAGAGCCATGGTGACCAAAGGTCTCTAACCTGAACTTCCTACCTAGACATCATGAAATGCAAAAACTTGTGTTAGGCACATAGACTGGCAGAGTGAATAAGATCATATGCCCAAATATGATTTAACCTTGAGGGACATAAAAGCACCCAGCTTACTGAAACTCATGAACACATGATCACCTCAAAAACTAAGTTGTGTATCTTATAACCTTGCATTTCATAATTGTTATGTATATATATATATATATATATATATATATATATATATATGTATTAGTTGTAAGTGGACACTCTACCTTTATTTTTATGTGGTGCTGAGAACAAAACCTAGGGCCTCATGAGTGCTAGATGAGCATGCTGTGCTGAAACACAACCCCAGACCTGTTATTTTTACATTGAAAGTTTCTTTTTTCTGTTACAAAAAGAATCATGATACTATTTAATATCCAATTTCTATATAGCATAAAATCCAGCTAGAAGTCCACTGCACCTAATTGAGAGTCCCCTACTGTGCCCCACCCTCTTCCCATGTTTCAACTATGGAAACAATTTATATTGCTAACTCCAGGGGATTCTATGTGTTCTAAGACAAACTATGTGTGTATGGTGTGCATAGCACATTCAGAGACATAAACCTCCTTTATATTTTCAAGTGAATAATGTACAGCAATTAAAGTGGAAATCCAGAGTGAGATACTATGAGGCAGATCAGGCAAAGAACTACCTGAAAGAGAGAAGCATACTCCAAGCAATCAAAAGCAAGAAGAGATGTCCTTGTTAAATGATGAAGAAGGCAGAAGATCAAGGAAATGGAAATGAAATCCTGAGAAAAAGGTGTGCAGTAACAAAGAAGGAAACAACCATACAATTTGTTAAGGCATGATAGCACACCAATGAAAATTGCTATCAGAATTAAAACACCTAGGTGAATTTTATGGAAGAGACAGCATTCCCCAATCCACCACTAGACAAGTGGTTCCACTCAAGTCCACCTCAATAATACCAATCCTTGTTGTAACAAAAAAAAAAAGGGAAAGGTGGGAGAAAAAGAAAGAGAAAGGATATGTTTATTCACACACATGCTCAGGGCACACACACACACACACACACACACACACACATCTCCTCATTTGCAGCATCTGTGCAGTATCCAAGAAAAATGTCTTTATTTGTGAACCAATACAATTTTGATTCCTGTACATCATAAAATACTCTATATAGCAAAGCAGGTAACCAAAGTGGTTATGGATCCCACACTTTTGAAAGTCTACTGTGGCTACAGGCAACATAAACTCACTTTTTAAAAGCCTCTTAACACTATAGGGAATGCAGTGTACATGGTGTCAATGCGGACTTTCCCATGGTGGAACAAGATATCCTTGGCCCATATCATAAGTTAAGTATATCTTCAGTTTTTTAGAGATTCAGTCAGACAAGGACCAAGTGATACATTTCCTTCTTCTCCAATATATCCAAATTACTATTCCTCAAATGTTCTTTTCAGAAATCCTTAGGATGGGCAAGACGCAAAGCATTCACCTTGGCATCCTTGCTTTACTACAAGACATTCTCCAGTTATACATTATGGTATTCTTATTGTAGGTTTGGTGAGTTGGCTTAGGACTTTATTTATAGACTTGTGTGTACAAAAGTCATGAACTGTGTTTTAAATACAAAATGGCCTCTTGAACACAGTAAATTCACTGGAATAATCTATGGCTTATCACATGCTACCTGAATATTCCATCCACTGAACTATGATGTCAAAAATGTAAACTTGATTGGTTTTAAGGGCATAATCCATTAACTGTTTCCAAACATCAACTATTCACTTAAGAAATTATTTATAAGCCAGTTTGGTTGCCCTTCCTGCAAATATGATGCACCTGTCATAAAGTGTGATTAATTTAAAAAAAACCTAACAATTGTGGAACCAGATTTTCATAATGAATTAACTTAAGACGATTCTCATACTTCCAGAAAGACTTTTAATCCCCATTAACAGTCTGTGACTAAAGAAGGCTATTAAAATTAATTTTAATTTAAAAATACAACACCAATAACCTGTTAGAATAAATCAATCTATTTCCTGACAGCCTGTAAAAATTAACCAACAGGTGCTTCTAATCTAGTAAAAAATACACAGGTCATTAGTACTATTTTGATGATACAAATGTTCAATATGTGAAGGTTGTGATTAATTTTCATGGAGACATTTAAACAATGTTCTTTTATAACCTTGTTAAGTCTCAGCAGAAGCCAAATATATAGCAGTCCCTTAGTTATGGCTTGGATATTAGGTCTCCCCAAAAACTTATGTGTGAGTTAATTCAACAAAGAGTAAAATGATTGTTTTATGAGATTTAAGCTAATCAGTGCATTAATACCTTGATAGGGATTAACTGAGTGGTGACATAGGCAGGAGAGTTGGGGCTGAAGAAAGGTCACTAGGGGCATGTCTTTGGGGAATCTATTTTGTTCTGGTTGAGAGGAATTCCCTCTCTCTTCTTCCTGATGTGATGTCTTGACTTGCTTTTTCAATCACACCACTCCACCATTATGTGGTGCCATACCTGGAGACCACAGGAATGGAACTGGCTGTCTGTGGGCTGAGACTTTAGACACTCTGAGTCCCCAAATAAACTTTTTCTCCTTCTAATTGTTCTTGTAAGGTCATTTTATTACAGCAGAGAAAAAGCTGACTAAAACACTCTTCTAACATAAAAATCAGTATTTGATGTTCCATGTTTCACTCCATTCATGTGCTTCAATAGAGAACTTGACTCTGTTTTACTAAAATTGTAAAAGCAACAGAAGTATAAGAAACATGGCTTCCTTGTTCACTCCTGTTCTCCCAGTGCCTACCACAAGGCCAAGGAACATATAATAAACAGTTGTCAAATGGAATATTGACAGCCATATGGAAAAATGAGAAAAGAAGAAATGAGAAAAAGAAAAAAGATAAATCTGGAAAAAATGACTATATATGCCAAACACAGTGGCAGATGCCCGCAATCTCAGCACCTTGGGAGGCTGAGGCAGGCGGAACACAAGTTTGAGTGCACTGTCATCAACTTAGCAAGACTTTGTCTAAAAATAAAGAACTAGGGGTGTACCTCAGTAGTAAAGCAACTCTGGGTTTAATCCCCAGTAAAAAAATTAAAATTAAAAAAAGTCCATAGAAATTTTCAGAAGAATTTAAAATATGGAAGCCTAAAATATGTCTCAACAACTTGGAAAAAAAAAAAAAAAGAAAACCGAAGTGCAATATTTAACAGCAAAATCAAGTATGAAAGAGACAATGCTGTGGGAAATGTTGAATCCATTGAAAATGTTGACTTCTTTAGATATGTCCTTCCTGAGATTTGATAAACTTACCAGTATATTTGCATATAATAGAAGTGAAATAAGAGCTATGATTTTGTTAAGGAAATTTCTTGTGGAAACTTTTCATTAAATTATTTATAGTAAATTTTAGATTCATTTTGTTATTATTAAGATATGATAATTTTCTTCTGCAAAATGTAAAATAAAAAATAACTAATAAATGACAGATTACTCACTACATATTACAACCAAGGTTAATTCCTTGACCACAACAGGTGTGAGCTCATGGAATACAAATTGCCGGTGCTTTTAATTTCTCATTAAGACATTAAGCTTATGTGTACCATTGGGGCAATTCTAATAGGAACATGTGGTATCTTTTTATGCTATTTCTTCAGAGTTTATGCCATTGGTCTATAGCAGACAGCAATGAGATAGCTCTAGACATAAATGAAACAAAAGCAGAATTGTGTTCTAGTTGGAATGTTAATCTGTCTTTGGATTCAAGCTTCAAGTTTCCCAATTAATCTTTGAAGAGTTTCTAACACACTCTGGTCAATCAGATTGACCTCCCCAATGAAAAATAAAATCCTTAAAGAAATATGACTTCATTTCCCTATAAGGAGGAGGGATGTTGACTGGGAAGTCACATAGAAGGTTCTTCTACAGTGGAAGCAACATAGGTGGTATGCACATGGTGGTTTTCTTATAATTAAAGTATCATGGAGGTCAACACATACACACTCTGCATTACATATGCTGAAATTTCAGAGTGAAACACTTCCTTCAACTGAAGAAAACTCTAACAATTAAGATAAATAAGCCACAGACTGATGCTGTTTGCAGGGTATTTAAAAACCTAGTACCCAGAAGAACTCCGACTGATAGAGTGCTGCTAAAGAACCCATTTTCAGAATCAACAATAAACTCCCTCTTTCCAAATCCAAAGCAAACATGTGCTTGGTCAGAAGTATAAAATTAAATACCCATCCTATGCTCCTGAAAACATTTGGTGAGTTTCCAGATACCAAAAACATGCTGTTTTCTTGGCACATATCTCTTATTTTTTCTTCTTATAACCAATATTGGAGCTGCTTGAGGCTAGATTCTGATCTGTGTTACTTTATTTTTTTCATACTACTTTCTTAACTGATCTTATCAAGTTTGTTAAAGTTTTAAATGTCATTTCATTGCTGCTTCCTCCACAATTTATGCCAGTTGTTCCAACACTACTTGAATATCTGAAATGAGCACCAAATTTCCCACTTAATCCCCTCAAACAAGAAATAGCAATATAGGTTCTCAAAGTTTCCACTGAAAGTTTCCAAACTTCTCTCAGTAAAACTTATTCAATTTATTAATATATTTAATGGTCCTAATTCACCCTTTTTATTCTTGTGTTCAACCAATATACCAGCAAGTTATGGCAGTAAGACCTCTAGAATGTATCTCAATTATTTTTAGTTTTGTATATTTGCACCAAGATTCTAGAAGAATTTAGAAGTTTTGTAACATTTAAATTGTTTAACCAGTGAATCATCCCAAAGTTTCCACTTAGCCATCCCTTTCATCATATGAAAGACTTGTTACATCAAAAATGTATTTTTAAATTTTAGACATGATTATTAAAATTAACATTTATCAATATATTTCAAATAAAGATAAAATGCTTTTTATGAATTGGGAAAAAATTATGTTTTTTTAATTTTTATTGTTTTATGTTCTAATTGCAGGAAGAGCCCCAAATGTGAAACAATTGAAGCCATCCCATTTGGGGCAAACATTTTTCAGTATTTTAAGCTCATCAACAACTTTAAACTGGCAGAAGTTTCTTTTAATTATTATTTGAATCCAAGATAGGTATTATAAATCAACCAGTTGGACCACCTAGTAAGTCACTACTAATTGAAAACTTGTTTCAATTGTGAATCAACTATTAAAACATTTTAAACAAATACTATAGGAAAATTTTCTCATACTAAAAAATAAATCTTTGTGAAACTGGCATCCAATATAACAAAAGAGTAATGTACTAAATTTTTAATAATATGAACTATACTACATATAGATATTAATTATTTTCTAGGGAAAGTACAACAAACAAAGGAACATGTTCAGAAAATGTGTATTCTCTAAGTATCTGAGGAAGATATTAAAAATAATGCCTCAAAGGAAAACCAAAGATACTAAAGAGAACTGAAAGAATCATAATTATTCCATAATGATAAATTGTCTAACATACCATTTGATTGAGTTCTACTTTTCAAAGGAATCAGTACACTAACAGATCTCAACAAGCACATTTCATGAATGTTATATTTGATCTTATACTTGATTTTAGACTGCACCAAGATCTGTGATATTGTCTTTCTAAAGTGTAACTTCTAAATTTCCAAAGATATCCTCAATGTTTATATTCAGAAATGTAAAGATGGAGGAGAAATAAATAATATTTAGTTACAAAAATACTCTGCAATGTATTAATCTTATACTACCAATTCCTTTCTTTGACATAAACTTTGCAACATATATACTTTCTTTAGCTTAAAATGAAGTACACTTTGTAAAATGCCTTGTTGATACTTTTTTAAAATTTCTACATCATTTATTATTATTTTTTGATTCATTGTACACAAATGGGGTACCTTGTGGATACTTTAAAATATCACCTCATATACATTCTAGCAAAGTATAATAATGGCATCTTCATCAAGATTCTCCTAAAAAGCACAATTAATCATATGTAGTGGGGAGGGGTTGAGAGAAAGAAAGAGTGGTATTTTAAGTAATTGACTCACATAATATAGAAGGGTTCCCACTTTTGAAATCTGCACTGCAGGATGGTGGCAGCAGATCCAAGAAAGAGCTGATGTTAATATCTCAAGTACAGAAGTACAAAATACCATCCTTCCAAGGGACTTCATTTTTTCTTATTAAGGTCTTCAACTGACTGCAAAAGCCCCATCACATTGTAGTGTGAGTTCATATGTTTGACTTAAAGTCTACTAATTTACATGTTAGTCACATTTTTCATATTTCAAAGCAACATTTAGACTTTGTTTAGGTCAAAAAAAAAAACTGGGTATCATGTCCGACCTATGTTGACAAAGTTAACTTTCACCATAAAAAATATGAAAAACCACACAATGGTAAATTTGAAATGTAATTTATTTATTTATTTATTTATTTATTTTTAATTGTAAACAAATGGGATACATTTTGTTTCTCTGTACATGGAGTATAGGCATACCATTCATGTAATCATAAATTTACACAGGGCAATGTTGTTTGATTCATTCTGCCATGTTCCCCCCCCAACCCCACCCACCCTTCTTTTCCCTCTATATAGTCCTTCCTTCCTACATTCTTGCCACCCTCCATAACCCCAAACCTAAACATAATCCTATCCCAAACGCTAACCCCTCCCACCCCCCATTATATGTCCTCATCCGCTTATCAGCAAGATGATTCAACCTTTGGTTTTTTGAGATTGGCTTATCTCACTTAGCATGATATTCTCCAATTTCATCCATTTGCTGCAAATGCCATAATTTATCATTCTTTATGTCTGAGTAATATTCCATTGTATATATATATATATATATACCACAGTTTCTTTATCCATTCATCAATTGAAGAACATCTGGGTTGGTTTCACAATCTACCTATGGTGTATTGAGCAGCAATGAACATTGATGTGGCTGTAACTCTGTAGTATGCTGATTTTAAGTCCTTTGGGTATAGGCCAAGGAGCGGGATAGCTGGGTCAAATGGTGGTTCCATTCCAAGTTTTCTGAGGAATCTCCACACTGCTTTCCAGAGTGGCTGCACTAATCTGCAACCCCACAAGCAATGTATGAATGTACCTTTTTCCCCACATCCTCTCCAACACCTATTGTTGCTTGTATTCTTGATTATTGCCATTCTAATTGGGGTGAGATGAAATCTTAGGGTAGTTATGATTTGCATTTCTCTTATTACTAGAGATGTTGAACATTTTTTCATATATCTGTTTATTGCTTGCACATCTTCTTCTGTGAAGTGTCTGTGCATTTCCTTATCCCATTTGTTGATTGGATTATTTGTAGTCTTGGTGTAGAGTTTTTTGAGTTCTTTATAGATTCTGGAAATTAGCGCTCTATCTGAAGTATGAGTGGCAAAGATATTCTCCCACTCTGTAGGCTCTCTCTTCACATTACAGATAGTTTCCTTTGCTGAGAGAAAGCTTTTTAGTTTGAATCTATCCCAGTTGTTGATTCTTGCTTTTATTTCTTGTGCTATGGGAGTCCTGTTAAGGAAGTCTGATCCTAAGCCAACAAGTTGAAGATTTGGACCTACTTTTTCTTCTGTAAGATGCAGGGTCTCTGGTCTGATTCCGAGGTCCTTGATCCATTTTGAGTTGAGTTTTCTGTAGGGTGAGAGATATGGGTTTAATTTCATTCTGTTGCATATGGTTTTCCAGTTTTCCCAGCACCATTTGTTGAAGAGGCTATCTTTTCTCCATTGCATATTTTTGGTTCCTTTGTCTAGTATGAGAAAATTGTATTTATTTGGGTTTGTGTCCTTGTCCTCTATTCTGTACCATTGATCTACCTGTCTATTTTGATACCAATACCATGCCGTTTTTGTTACTATTGCTTTGTAATAGAGTTGAAGGTCTGGTATTGTGATACCCCCTGCTTCGTTCTTTCTGCCAAGGATTGCTTTAGCTATTCTGGGTTTTTTATTCTTCCAGATGAATTTCATAATTTCTTGCTCTATTTCTGTAAGGTACATCATTGGGATTTTAATTGGAATTGCATGGAATCTGTATAGCACTTTAGGTTGTATGGCCATTTTGACAATATTAATCCTGCCTATCCAAGAACATGGGAGATCTTTCCATCTTCTAAGGTTTTCTTAATTTCTTTCTTTAGTGTTCTGCAGTTCTCATTGTAGAGGTCTTTCACCTCTTTTGTGAGATTGATTCCCACGTATTTTATTTTTTTCGATGCTATTGTGAATGGGGTAGTTTTCCTAATTTCTCTTTCTGAAGATTCATCATTTATGTATAAAAATGCACTGGATTTACGAGCATTGATCTTGTAACGTGCTACTTTACTGAATTCACTTATGAGTTCTAAAAGTTTTCTGGTGGAATTTCTGGGTTGCTCTAAATATATAATCATGTCATTAGTGAACAGGGATAGTTTGAGTTCTTCTTTTCCTATTTGTATCCCTTTAATTTCTTTGGTTTGTCTAATTGCTCTGGCTAGAGTTTCAAGGATGATGTTGAATAGAAGTGGTGAAAGAGGGCATCCCTGCCTTGTTTCAGTTTTTAGGGGGAATGCTTTCAGGTTTTCACCATTTAGAATGATATTGGCCATGGGTTTAGCATAGATGGCCTTTACTGTGTTAAGGAATGTTCCCACTATCCTGATTTTTTCTAGTGTTTTGAGCATGAAGGGATGTGTCGCTGGTCTTTGTGGAACCAAATCTGCAGATATTTGTCACTGTCTGCAGCAACAATTTGCGTGGTTCTCTATGGGTGGTGGACTGGAACCTGAGCTACTTCTATTTCTGTACCGCTTCCTTCCTTGCTTGCTTGTTTATAGAGGATAGAGGAAATGAGGCTTACTTGCTATGAGAAGAGAGAGAGAGAGAAGCTTTGCATAAGAGAGAAAGAGAGTTTTGCTAAGAGAGAGAGACTACACTTTCAGAGATCTATATCTTCTTAGTTCTGCTGCTTCTTAAAGGTGTGTCCTGCATCCTGTGAACCAAGGGTGCATCTACCTAAGGTGCTATAGTGATGTGTCCCATGTACTGCAATATGTGATCTGCAACCTAAAGGTGTGTTCTCAGTTCTCCGCTCTGCAATCTGCCTTCCGCTGCTGCCTGCTGCCTCTTTCTGCTAGCTGCTGCTCTCTGCTTGCTGCTTCTTCTTCTTCCTTTCTGCTAGTGGCTTCTCTCTGCTTCTTTCTGCTAGTTGCTTCTTCTTACTGTCACGCCGGCCTTCCGCCTATAACCCGCTTATATCACCTCCAGGAGGTGGAGACTAGGGCCACGCCTATTATGCAAAGATTAGGCAAGAAGCTAGATATCCGAGCATTTCATGTTCTGCCTTCACTATTTACCATCCTAACCAGGTAATCTTGTTCTTTATAGGGTTGATATTTCAAATATTGGATATACTAAATTATAACTCAGTATTTTAAGCAGATTTAACAAAACATTTTTGGACTTCATAGAATCATGCCAAAATGAAGTTCCCTCTATCAACTGCTGCAAATTATTAATAATTAAGTCACTAATTTTTTAGTGAAATTATTGTCTACCCAATGTTTGACAATAGATTCTTAATAAATAACTTCTAAGTAGAGAATTTATTCATTTGCTTCTGTGTTTGTTTGCTAAGTCCAGTGGATAATGGCTAGTTATTAAATGGCACAATGCACACATTTACATATATACACAATAGGCACATTCTTGTCAACAGATTCTTTATCAAATAGGCAACAGATTTTTGATCAACTAGTCAACAGATTTTTGTCAATTTGTCTTTCTTCTACTTCATCATTAACTCCTTAATTCATTCAGTGATCAATAACATTCTCAGAATAACCCATAGAGTATACACTACAATGTCTAACATAGTATGTGAAAAATCAGTAATCAGTAAACAGTACTTGATTGAACAGAGTAGAGCAGATAGAAGTATTGAAGAAATGACACATTTGCCTGGCACAGTGGTGCACACCTGTAATCCCAGTGACTTGGGAGGTTGAGACAGTAGTATCGCAAGTTCAAGGCCAGTCTCTGCAATTTTGTGAGGCCCTAAGCAACTAGATACCCTTTCTCAAAGGAAAAAAAAAGGGGGGCTGGGGATATAGCTCAGTGGTAAACTACCTCTGAGTCAAATCCTCAGTACCTCCACTCCCTGCCAAAAAGAAGATAAACAGAAGCAATGCCTTTACGCATACACAGATTTTCAAAGCCGTGCTAGTTTATCAATGCCAGATCAAAGGCTTCGACATGAAAACATGAGATCAGGTTTCCAGAGCCTACTGCTGTCTACCTAAGTAATTCTCAGCATCTGAAGTATTGCCACTCACACTGAGCTATTTCTTGAAATTCCTAAGATGCTTTCTGATGCTTAAAAATGTTCATAATTCTGTTTTGAATTATTGTTATCTCTAATTGATGAACTATTTCCAAATTTATGTCCTCTGACATAAAACAGCTTATCATTTTGTTTCACGTTTGATAGAATGGTTCCTACAACTAAAGTGACCAAACTTATAGGTGACATTTTATACAAGTTACAGGGACTACTTTGTTAATTGTATTTATTTTTTTAATTGCAAACCTATTGCTAATATGATGTGTTTCATCATTCATCCAGGAAATAATCTTAAATTTTTAAATTATTCAATTAATCTCTTGGTTAATAAGCTGATTCTTGTTGATGAAAAAGTGCGAAGGGCAATTGCCATTTAATGCTCTGGCAGACATTTATCAGTCTGAGTATGTGAAGTGCCTCTGTATGCATATTATTAGAGTTGATAAGGAAATTAAGATAATTAAAAAGGAAAATGATACACTTTTAATGTAGGCTTCTGTGGAGCACAGGCAGCAGTAGCAACTAAATTCTTTGCAAAGCTGCTGCCCCATTAAATGATAATTTAGACTTGTGCACAGCATAAATAAAAGTCAATTAATGCCTTGACAATGCATTTCATCAGACTTTAGCAACAAGGAACATGAAATTAAGTCAAATTACATCCTATTGGAGAGAAAAGAGACAAAAGCATTCCTATCATTTTTTATATTTGAACTTGATGAATCTTAAAGAGTTGTGTTGACACACGTGATATCACACAGCATCCAGCAGTCCCTGAGATTCCAGCACTTGAGACTCTTGGTCCACTGATCTCTACATGACAATGTGAAAACCCTGATTAATAATGCTGACCTTCTTTATATGAACCTTGGGATACAAGACCAAGAGTTCAAATTTTAATATATACATCATCACTGTTTTATAAAAACAAACAAGCAAACAAAAACCTTTATTTTAAACAAATCTCTTATATTTTCCATTATAAAGAGTTTTTCCTGGAATCCCACTGACATTTGGTTTTATAGCCTATTTGCTATAATATTAAGGGAGCTGCAAAAAATAGTTCTCTAATATAAGAAGAAATTATCTCCCATTTGCTAATAAACACAATTTGAAATGTTTACCTTAGTGTAATGTAGGTGTGTTATATAATGGTTACCCTTGCCTCCTTTGAAAGAGAGTATATTTTCCACTTTACAAGTCATTTTGCTGTGTTATCAATGTAAAGTATTATGTTAAGAATATGGGAATTGGAATCAGGCAGATATGGGTACACTCTTGACATTACTTGTATTTAATGTAACATTTTAAGGAAATTTCTTAATCTTGCTCAGTTTCAATTTCTTCATTATAATATGAATCATTAGCCATTTTACTTGACTTGGTATAAGAATTAAATGTGTCTGAGAATTCTAATTAAATTATCGTAAATTATGCTGTCATTATCATCATTACAGTAATTACTAAATATTTTGGGGAACAATTGTTTTTAAACACAAGGTAGAGAAATATGATCTTTTAAAATGACAAAATTGTTTGATTTTATTGCCCTTGCCTCAAATACAGAGATGAACAGAGTTTTTTAATCAATTGTAAGTAATATTCAGATACTCAGCAATCCATTTAGTGTTTTTAGTTGGGTTTGTGAACATTAGACTAGGAGTCCCTGTCCAAGAGTAAGTTCTGACTAGGGTAAAAATAAGGAACACATGGAAACTTCATACAGATACTGCTAGAAGATTCAGAAGGGAGTTGAAAAGCTGCCTGTAACTCCGAGGATGGAGCATACATTAATGTGTATATGAATGAACCTGAATTTAAAATCAGACAGGTGTGGGTTCTAATGTGAATGATGAAACAGGATGTGAACATACATTATATACAATTTCATAATCACATTTTGGTCAACTGATCTCTACATGACAACATGAAAACCCTGATTAAAAATGCTGACCTTCTTTATATGAACCAGAATACCAAATCGTGTTCCTGATCAATCATTTCTTCTCATGCAGTTCTGAGGAGTTGGTGTGCAGACTGAAACCAAGAAATGTACAGCATTACTTTTGTATATGGGATAGTTTTTGATTTTCATTTTTGTCAAAGTTACTAAAAATTTTACTTGTTTTGAGGGGGAGAAAATTTGAGATGGATTCACTTGTGGATGTGTGTGAAGGAGGAAAGAAGGGGAAGAAGTATTAAAATTTGCCACATTTGTTGGTTGTAAAATGCACTCTTCTCATTAGCTACATGAGTATTATCCCTCAAAGAATATATGCAATGCCTGCTAATCTTTGTAACCCTGTTTATATTATCACCTTTAGAAGCCTAGAAATTATCACTATCTTCAAATTTTACAATGTATCTTGTCCTTGGCAAGACTGGACTTTTGCTTTGGATTCTGGCTCATTTCTTTGAAGAAGCAGAGAATTTGGAAGAAGAGGAGATAGGAGGCTTGAATTCCCACTAATAGGTGAGTCTATGTCATATACTTGTCAGCTGGTAGAGATTGAGAAAACTTTTTCGCTTCATACATTAAATACTGCACATTCTACCCCATACAAGATAAAAATGTAGTGCAGCATAACTTTACTAAAGTTAATTACAAATTTTGAAGAACCTATTACAAGTTTTGCACATGATATTCAGTATGTAACTAGATCTAGCATGTGAACATTACTCATATATGCAATTATATCTTATTTTACATTTCACATTATGTTGATTGAATTTTTCTACATTTTGATTTTTCAATTTTAAATTTGTGGTGGTGGGCTCAAATCCAGGGCCTATAGCATACTAGGCAAATGTACCACCACTAATATAAACCCCTGACCTATATTTTTATTTATATATTTATTCATGTATTTTTATTGTGGGTACTGGGTATTTAATCCGGGGCTTTGTACATGCTAAGCATGTACTCTACTACTAACTTATACCTCCAGTCTCTTCTTACATGTTTTAAGTCTGTGAACCAATTGAGGAATGGTGGTGCATATATACCACTGCATACATTTCCAAAAAATATAAAGTCATGTTGAAATTTTATAATGAAAGAACCCTAATTGGCAAGTGCTCACAATTACTGAACAGAGATCCCATAGCAAAATCCTTTAGCAACATTATTCATGATGGCCTATTTTTACATGAGACATGAACTGAATGTGGTTAATTCACATTAGTACAATTATTCAGATAGTAGGAATTATGAAACTTAGCAGTGTCATTCAAGCTTAACAGGCAAAGATATTATACATAGATAGTCTCAGTTCTTCTGGAGAGCCCTTTTTCCCATTAAGTAAGGTTAGTGCATGATAAAATTTCAATCCCAGAAATCAATTATGGAAAATATGTCCATGAAACTATCATAAAAATACACTGAAATAGGTCATGTAAAGGTCCTCAAAGGCCAGAGGATATTAATTATATCTGAATTTCTATTATTGATTTTGATTATAATGTCATCAAGGAGGTCATCTCAGATACTAGAAAACAACAGACCATTTTTTTAACAAAATCTTAACGACCTCAGATGTATTTTTTCTTAAATTGTTTGCACTAAAAAGAACTCATAACTCCCAGAACCTTAAAATAAGATTATGTTTGGAGAAAGAATCCTTAAAGATGTAATTAAGATAAAGTGAAGTCATTGGTGGGGGTTCTAAATTCAATGACCACAGGCACACATGGAGGAAAGACCACTTCAGAAGAGGGGGGAAAATGACCATCCACAGCTAGGGAGAGAAGTCTGGGGAGAAATCAATTATGGCAATACCTTAATCTCAAACTTCTTATCTCCAGAATTGAGAAAATACATATTTGTTATTTAATCAACCAGAGTGTGGTACTTTATTATGAGTCTAATCAGAGTAATACATGCACTAAAATAAAATTCATATTGAATAATTGTACAACTTCCAAAATTACAGTATCCTCTAATGCTGTGCTAGAACAAAATTCACTAAGTGTTCTATATATAAGTTCCCATTGTTTATTTTTGTGATGTGTACATTCTAATTTTTAAAGTAGAAATGGGAATCAAGCCATGCACATATCGACTGCTTGACTAGTATTTCATTACTGAATCATGTTCATGAACCTTAGCTTATATCTAATTTCCTTTCTTCCAGCTGTTTTCCTTTTTGCAGGATTTTTTTAAATTTGGTTTTGTCTTCTGTTTTGTTATGTTATTACAAAAAATGAAGTAACAAATGGCTCCTTTTAAAAATCATTTATTGAGTTTCTTTAACTCAATTTGAGATTCCATAAATATTACTTGAGAACTATTACTAGGTCAGATAGTTGGGCTCCAAAGTAAATGAAAGTGTTTAACCTTCATTTTCAACATCTTTGAGTTATTTTGAGATATTTAATCATTGACATTCAGATAAGGACTTAAAAACTGACAGTTAAGCATTGCATTACTCTGAACTAATTTGATTATTATGGATTTTGCAGGGAAAAGTACTTTAATCCTAGCAGATCACGGTTAAGGATACAGTGTGTTATAATGCTTACAAGCTGCTAATTAGTCATATGAGATTATGTCGTGCTCACACTGGTCCTGCAACTTTAAAAAATTGTTAGTAATCATGGATTCCAACTCAAATAAAGGCAAAGTAGTATTGAATTCTGCATTTGTGCAAAATATTTGAAAGATTGGTTAATGTCTGAGACTATATTAGAGAAGTATAAATGAAATAGAATTTATTGGTTGTCTCTATCAAAATTCATTTTATGGATACTACAACAATTTGAGAACTAAATAAAAATAATTTATGTCTATCCTAAAAAGAAAATGATACAACTCAATATATTGAGAATAAACATAATCACAATGAAGTGCTACAGATAAAAAAATTTAAAAATGGAGAGCTCCCAGGATTATCAAGAACAACTTGATTAGTATTTGAAGATTGAACTTTGAAATTTTTTCTAGACTTGCCTAAAACTCTCCTCTCTCTTATTCCCACAATACCATGATTATTTTAAAGAATATGAGGAAAAGACATTTATTTATTTGTGCAGCTCAATGCCTTCTTTCAATCATGATGATAATTTCTGATCTCCTTTATGAGACTGTATATAATAAAAATGAATATCTATAATATTAGTATTGAAATGTTGTCTCTATTCTAGATACTATCATAGGTAAAACAATGTAACTGGGTTGGGTAACTGTACCAAACCTTGATTTTTTATTGGAAAGATTCTATCCCATAACATTTAATATCTGATCTCCTTTTCTCTTTAATAACCCAAACTAGTATTCTCTTAGTGTTAAATTGATGTAAAATAACTAGTAAACACATGAAGTTGCCAGAAATTCTAAAATACTATTACATAATTTTTTTAATGTTACTAGAAGAATAGGCATGGGATAACATGTGACTTAGGATTTCAATACATTTTTTCAATATTAACATGTGAACCATTTCATGCCTTTGGATTAGTAATGTGTTTTTAATTATGAAAATATTTCTGAGAATGAATAAAGTTTTTCTAAACTTTACCCAGATTAAAATTTACTATAATCATCATTAAAGCATGCTCATTTTATCCAGAAGAATAAGAGGATTCATGTATATTGTGAGTGTTTGTATCAGCTGAAGCACTTTAAGCTATTGTAGAAAATGTTGCTTAATAATTTCAAAGCACAAAGACATTAAGTTCATAATAGTTTCCCCAGGAAAGAACATTGACAATGAAAACAAAGGCAACAGTGTAGTTGATAAGAATACTTCAACACGTCTAGCAGTGACTGTTGACATTAAAGAATATAATCGGTTGCCAGGAAATAACTGTAGAAAGGAAAATGCAAAATACAAAAAACAAAGATCAGATATACCCACACTGACTCAGTGTGCTGACTGCATGGATTTCCAGTCAGTAAAAAACACTAACTGCAGCCCAGGAGTCAAGTTGAGTGAATTAAATAAGGAAAGGAACATTACTCTAGAAGAGGGACAACTGTACTTACTTTCAACACTGACAGTCACATCCTTCCTGGTAACATCAGAAGACATCAGGAGTTAGCATCCTCCTTACAGTTAAGAAAAAAAAATGATTTCTATAGGATGAAGGGTCTCTGGTCTGATTCTGAGGTCCTTGATCCATTTTGAGTTGAGTTTTGTACAGAGTGAGAGATAGGGGTTTAGTTTCATTCTGCTGCATATGGATTTCCAGTTTTCCCAGCAACATTTGTTGAAGAGGCTATCTTTTCTTTATTGCACATTTTTGGACCCTTTGTCTAGTATTAGAAAATTGTATTTATTTGGGTTTGTGTCCATGTCCTCTATTCTGTACCATTGATCTACCTGTCTATTTTGGTACCAATACGATGCCATTTTTGTTACTACTGCTTTGTAGTATAGTTGAAGTTCTGGTATTGCAATACCCCCTGATTCACTCTTCCTGCTAAGGATTGCTCTAGCTATTCTGGGTTTCTTATTCTTCCAGATGAATTTCATGATTGCTTGTTCTATTTCTGTGAGGTACATCATTGGGATTTTAATTGGAATTGCATTGAATCTGTATTGCACTTTTGGTAGTATGGCTATTTTGACAATACTAATTCTGCCTATCCAAGAACATGGGAGATCTTTCCATTTTCTAAGGTCTTCCTCAATTTCTTTCTTCAATGTTCATCTTATTGAAGAAAAAGTAGGTCCAAATCTTCAACATGTCAGCTTAGGATCAGACTTCCTTAACAGGACTCACAAAGCACAAGAAATAAAAGCAAGAATCAAGAACTGGGATAGATTCAAACTAAATAGCTTTCTCTCAGCAAAGAAAACTATCAGCAATGTGAAGAGAGAACCTACAGAGTGGGAGAAAATCTTTGCCACTCATACTTCAGATAGAGCACTAATTTCCAGAATATATAAAGAATTCAAAAAACTCTACACCAAGAATACAAATAATCCAATCAACAAATGGGCTAAGGAAATGAACAGACACTTTACAGAAGAAGATCTATAAGCAATCAACAGATATATGAAAAAATGTTCAACATCTCTAGTAATAAGAGAAATGCAAATTAAAACTACCCTAAGATTCCATCTCTACCCCAATTAGAATGGAGATTATCAAGAACACAAGCAACAATAGGTGTTGGAGAGGATGTGGGGAAAAAGGTACACTCATACATTGCTGGTGGGGTTGCAAATTAGTGCAGCCACTCTGGAAAGCAGTGTGGAGATTCCTCAGAAAGCTTGGAATGGAACCACCATTTGACCCAGCTATCCCACTCCTCGGCCTATACCCAAAGGACTTAAAATCAGCATACTACAGAGATACAGCCACATTGATAGTCATAGCTGCTCAATTCACAATAGCCAAATTGTGGAACCAACCTAGATTTCCTTTAATTGCTGCATGGATAAAGAAACTGTCATATATATATATATATATATATATATATATATATATATATACATACATACATACACGATGGAATATTACCGTGCCATGAAGAATGATAAAATTATGGCATTTTCAGGCAAATGGATGAAATTGGAGAATATCATGCTAAGTGAAATAAGCCAATCTCAAAAAAACAAAGGACGAATGATCTCTCTGATAAGCAGATGATGACACATAATGGGGGTGGGAGGGGGGCAAGAATGGAGGAAGGAGGGACTGTGTAGAGGGAAAAGAGGGGTGGGAAGGGTGGGAGGTGTTGGGGGGAGGAAAAAATAACAGAATGAATCAAACACCATTACTCTATGTAAATGTATGATTACACAAATGGCATGCCGTTACTTCATGTACAAACAGAAACAATATGTATCCCATTTGTTTACAATAAAAATAAATTTAGAAAAAAAGATAAAATGAGTTTGATTATATTCCAAGGTGGAAATTACAGTAGGACAAAAATGTGTTTTACAAACAAAGAAACTACTATGTTATGTTGGGCCACAATGATATTTTGCTAGAAGTCTTATTGTCATAAGTATGATATATTGGAGGTTTAACCATTTTAATATATTATTATAAAACATTATTTTCTCCTAACATCATTTATTTTGGTATATTTTTTATTTAAAAGTAAATGTATGCATATGTGTGTGTGCATGTATGTGTGTGTGTGTGTGTGTTTTCTGTTTTCTGTTATAGAAGTTGTCAATTACCTATTTATTGTCAGGTACTTATCCTCACATCTCATACCATGTATGTTCTTATCCTTATTTAACAGGGATAATAAGACATGGGTTCAGAGACATTCAATTTAATTACCTTAGTAGTAAGCAGCAAACTTATCTATCTGAAAAATTATTCTTTCCTATATAATATGACATACTTAATGACTTACATCAAGTCAAAGAATGAGTGATTGGTAAGTAGGATTTGAATTTCAGGCTCTAATTGTGTAACCAATTTACTGAGGCAAATATTAATGATCTGGGAAGATTTGTGTTGCAAAAAACTATTTTAGGGCACATCAACTCAAAACATTGTCTCCACACTTAACTTGAAACATCCATACCAAAATAATTTAAAAAACAATCTCTGCATATGTGCTTATATATCAATTGCAATGTTTTAATGGGATCACTTTTTTCTTTTTAACCCAGTTTAACCTTCTGTAGGGAAAACCACCAGAATAAAACAAGTCTGGGCACTGGGCATAGTCAGACTGGAGGAAAAATTCAATACTTTCTACTATTAAGACCTGCCACTATTTCATCAACCTAATTTTAGGAATAAAGTTTTCCTTTAAATTGACCATTCATCCATCACTATCCATGGAATGTATTGATTAACGCTTGGGCAGTATGAAATTATTACACATCTGTCTGTGTTATATTTGAAGAATTATAAAATAAGAAGGTTTATTGTAGAATATTATCTGATTGATATAATTTCTTGCTATTAACACTATTCTAGCCATAGAAATATAAAATTAGATGCCTCTTGTGTAGTCTTGGAAACATCAGAAAAGTTCTATAAATATTCATCAAAAGTCATGATAAAAATGAAAACAATTTTTGAAAAATACAGCGAGATTAAAAAATGGTTGCTGAAAACTAGCCAGGATTTTACCAAGCAAGGGAAATAAAACCTTTGAAAGTTGACAGAACCAATGACCTTAAATTGTTTATGAGTCAGTTACCATATGAAATTTTGGTGATGTTGAACCTTAAAATAACTATTGTATTATCTAAATGATGGCATAGAGACATGTAGTAGACCTGGAGAAGAAAAAGTTATCAAAAGGCATCATAAAACAAGCATGAAGTTGTTCGTGTAATGACTGCAGTAACTAACCATATGGAAAAAAACCAGGGCTGAAAGAGAGCAAATGAGCAATAGCACATTCTTAAAATACACATTTTGTGGAAGGTGAACTCAGTCCCTACCTTCAGTACTCTGGGATTTCCTCCCTTCACAGATGGAGGAGCAGAAACATCACTCACACTTTCACTGTGTTGCAGGAGAAATACTAAGCTATGACAATAGCCCCATACTTGGCACTGGAGTGAATACCTGTAATCCCAGTTACTCAAGAGGCTGAAGTAGGAGGATCACAAGGTTGAGGCTAATCTGGGAAATTTAGGGAGTTCTTGTCTTAAATTAAAATGTAAAAAGGGCTAGGGACTTAACTCAGTGGTGGTAAATAGCTTTCCTTTCATTTCCCAATAACACACACACACACACACACACACACACACACACACATACACACACACACAAGCAAAAAAACACACACACAATAAAATAGAATAAACAATGCATCTAACCAAATTGATCACTCTGCTAACATTGAATGCTTTAAAACAAAACAAAACAAAATTGGAATTGCCTATTCCATGTTCCCCTCCCTTTTTCAGATAGTCACAGTGATTTTCTTGCCATGACCTCAGTTTCTTTAATGCTGTGTAGATGAGTAAACCTTTCAATGCTGCTGAGAAAAGCAGTTTGTTACTACTTTGGGGAGAGCACAAAAGGAATATCATGGTGCCACGTGGTCCTAATGCTTCCCTTGTAGAGCATGGATGTTCCAATGAATTATACCAGAGTATAATTTATACAAAACAACAAAGCTACTATGTTTTAAAGATAAATTTAAATAACATATCTGAAATAAAAAATACTCAAAAGAAAATACCAGGTACACCTATATGCAAATAAAATATTGTTTTAATATAAATTATATGTCAAAAGTTTTAAAAAGTTGTATCAAAGTAATATGTAGATAGGAAAAAGAAGAGATAAAATATTATACTCTACCTTTGATTTCATATTAATTAATTAAATATAATTTAAAAATTAGACATGTTATGACAGTTCTGAAAGAAGAGATATAACTAGCTTCGAGTACAGCAAAACACATTTAGAGTTAAAAAAAAAACACAAATAAAAGAAACACCCACTGAACTAATGAAATTGTGAAAGGACACTACTGTCTCCATATTAGAGTATACTACAATGTTTATATATACTTATTACTTAGTATTAGTAATGTAGTTTGTAAATCTTTTGGTAAAATGTTGAATTATTCTGAAATAATTGGAAAATTATTAGTTTTTAGACTATTCTGCTATAGATGTGAAAATTTATCTTAATGGGGGAAATCCTAAATAAGAGAAAAATTTTATGCGTAAAAATGTCTATTATCCCATTATTTAGGATGAGAAATCTTGAATGCCTAATGAAAACAGAATAGCAGATTAGCATCATGGCACTGTATGTAAATTTTCAAATATTAACCTTATAGGTTTTACAGCAGCCTCTTCAATTGTTTTTCCAGTCTAGAGCATGTCAGTTATGTCTGCCACTGCCTATTAATCTAAAGAGACTGCAAGGGATGGATTGGAAGAAACAACAGACCACAAACCTTTCAAACTAATTAACCATTTCATTCACATACATGTTTCCTGAATTTTCTCTGAAAACCTACCCTACTTTCCTCTGATCACACCACTGACATTATTGCTCTTAGGTCATACATTTACCTTGTATATCTGGTGATATAAACTTTCATAGGACACCAAGATATTAACTTTTCAAATCATGAAGAATGGTAAATTGAGCAAATAATTTTCTTCTTTTAGTATTAAAATACACAACCTGAAAATATAGAGTTACAGAATTAAGTTTTTTTAAATGATCTTGGAAACAATGACAATTTGTAAAAAAGCAAACTCAACTTTGCTATTGATAACACAGACAAAACATTGAAATATATTAAAAATAAATTATTTTAAAAAGTAGAATTGAAGAAGAATTATATATTTAAACAGGTGAATACTTCTTAAACATGAAGGTGATTATGACTAATGATGGATATTTTAGACCAATAAGTTTTAAAATATTGGGATAAAAAATATACAATGAAGGAAAGATAGCATCTTCAACAAATGATGCTTGGAAAACTGGACATCCATATGCAGTAAAAGCAAATTAAACCCCTATCTCTTACCCTGCACAAAACTCAAATCAAAGCAGATCAAGGACCTAGGAATTAGACAAGAGACCCTGAGAGCCTAATGGAAGAAAAAGTAGGCCCAAATCTTCACCATTTTGGCTTAGGACATGACTTTCTTAACAAGACTTCTAAAGCACAAGAAATAAAGATTCAATAAATGGTATGAATTCATACTATAAAGCTTCTCAGCAAAGGAAACAATCAATAATATGAAGAGAGAAACTACAGAATGGGAGAAAATTTTCACCACATACACCTCAGATAGACACTAATCTCCAGGATATGTAAAGAACTCAAAAAACTTAACAACAAAAAACAAATAACCCAATCAATGAATGGGCCAAGGTGTGGCGAGCCGCACCTTGATAAGCATGGCGCTGGTTTCCTGAAGTGCTTTCTAGGTAAACAAGCCCATATTTGGTTAAGCCAACTGTTGCAAGTGGGAGCACCTATGAACATAGGCCAAGTGGCAGGGGTAGATTGGCTATTGCAAGAGTATAAAAGTGTATGAATTCGACTCAAGAGAAAGAAGAAGAAAAACCATGGTTTTATAATAATAAGGTCCTTATTAAATTGCTGAAGGAAGATTCCTGTGTCGTGCTTTCTTGCGGGCGAGGGACACGACAAGTGGTGCCGAAACCCGGGAGTCAGAACTTTCAGTGGTCAGGGGGTGCACCGGTGAATACCACAGGTAAGTGTGGCACTCCTCTATAGATAAGAGAGAGCGGTAACCAACTTTGCATAGTCGGTCAACAAAGATAAATACAACTGACTTTGCATAGTCGGTCAGCAAAGATAAATAAACCAACTTTGCATAGTCGGTCAGCAAAGATAAATACAACCGACTTTGTATAGTCGGTCAGCAAAGATAAATACAACCGACTTTGCGTAGTCGGTCAACAAAGATAAATATAACTGACTTTGCGTGGTCGGTCAACAAAGAGAAATATCTTGTTTTCGCTTTCATTCTGCTTGCTCTGAACGCTGCTTTCATTATGGGCAATTCTCCATTTAGTTCATTAGTACAGCCTTTAGATTTTTTGTTGCACTCCAAAGAGCTCAAGGTCAAACGCAGTACTTTAGAAACATTTCTTGTAAGAATTGATAAAGCAGCCCCATGGTTTGCTGTCTCCGAAAGCTTGACTCCTGCCAGCTGGGATAAGTTGGAAAAAGATTTGGATTTCCTTCAGGAGCAGGGACAATTGGAGAAAGGGGTGATACCGCTATGGAAATTAATAAAAGGATGTATTCTTGATGGTAGATGTCAGGAAGCTATTCATAAAGGACAGGAAGTTCTTGAACAACTACATGAGGAGAAGTCCGAGGATTCTATGAGTACTTCCAGTAAACATAGTGCAGGAGAGCAGGTTTATGGAGCTATTCCAAAGAGGAGACTATACCCAGATTTAAAAGCCCTTAGAACACCAGAAGATACAGGGGAGTCAGAATCAGACGGTGATGAGCAAGTGAAAGAGCTAACGCAGCACTTACGGAAGGTGAAGATAAAAGAAGGGGGAACTAAGAGGCAAAAAGATTTTAGACAAAAGGACTATGAGGAAGAACAGAAGCCAGCTCTAGCCTATGATCCTCCCCCATATGTGGGAGGGGTTCCAGGCACGGGTAGAACTTTTAACTCTGCAGCTTGAAGGGCTGCCCATGTAGAGTTGGGGTTTGCCTGTCCTGTATTCCAGGATAATGATGGGGGAAGACATCAGGAACCCATAGAATTTAAAACGATAAAGAATATAGCAGAATCTGTCCGCACTTATGGTGTGGATGCTGCTTTTACTATCGCCCAAATAGAGGGGCTCAATAGATTCTGTATGACCCCCTCGGAGTGGGCCAGTTTAGTGAAAGCTTGTGTTTCCCCAGGTAAATATTTAGACTGGAGAGCTTTCGTGTTAGAGGGGGCCAATGAACAGGCTGCACGCAACCAGCTATGGGCAAACCTGCCTGGGATGTGGATATGCTTCTGGGGCAGGGTAGATTTGCCAATCAACAAACAGGCTTTCTATTAGAGGTTTATGAACAAATTAATAAGATCTGCATTGCTGCCTGGAAAGCACTCCCTAATAAAGGAGAAGTGCGAGGTAACTTAACAAAAATTGTCCAAGGCCCCACAGAAGCTTTTTCAGATTTCATGGCTAGAATGGTAGATGCAGCAGGGAAGATCTTCGGGGATGCTGATGTAGCTATGCCTTTAATTAAACAATTAGTATATGAACAATGTACAAGAGAATGCAGAAATGCAATTAATCCATTTAAAAGCAAAGGCATAGAGGCATGGATGAAAGCTGGTAGAGAAATAGGCGGCCCATTAACAAATGCAGGCTTAGCCGCTGCCTTCCTTCACATGGAAGGACTATTAAAGGCTTTATTAAAGGCTAATGGAGCACCTTTAAAGGTTTCCTCAGCTAGGAAGTTTTTAAAAACTGTAGAAGACAAAGCCCCTTGGTTTTTAGATAAGGGATTGTTGGATCAAGAGAAACTATCACAAGAGACAGAAAAAGGCCCCCCCTCCTGATCCCTTCCATGCAGCTCCATGGCCACCTAGGGAGGGAACACCCGCGTCCTTGAAGCAGTCCTCCCCCTAGGCAGAGAGCTCAGCAGCTCCATTCCTCAAAAGTAGTAAGAAATAATGTTTTGTGATTTTCTGCATTCAAACCTAACCTGATTTCTCAACCAGGAAGAAAAAGGGTTAAAAGATCCTGGGTGATCCTCCCTCCCCCCTGCCTGGCCTTGCTGAAGCCTGCATTGGAATGTAAATTGCAACAGTCTCAGTGGGAAAGGGGGGTAACCTGAAGATAAGAAAAAGAAAACAAAAGGGTGTCTGTTTTAAACTTCTGGGTTGCTACACTGAACTAACCCATTTTCCAGGATTCTTGTTTTGTTTTGTTTTTCTTTAATGCTGTATTTTTGAGCTCATAATTTTCATCCTGCATACCTAGGTTAATGATTTTTTTTTTCTTTTTGATCAGTTCTATTTTTTATTCAACTAAAGTTTTTGAACATCTGTTACATTGCAATGGAGATTCACCTATAAAGTTATAAGGCCTTTGATTTTGTGTTATTTGTATGTCGTGCTGTCTGGTGTCATGTTTTGTCTGTATCAAAACTGAGCGTTCCTAAAATTAAAATTTAAAAATGGATCCAAATACTTTTATTCACGTGATTTAAAAGGGTTCAATTTAAATTGAGTAAACTAATAAAAGTAAAATGTCTTTAAAAATAACTTGCAAGTCTCTAGGTGGTCAAACTAATGGAATGTTGATGTTAAACAATGTCTAATATCAATTGTTTCTAGGACTTTTCTTCAACAGGAAAGAGACAGCAAATACTGTTCAGGACACCTGCCTGCTTTCTTGGTTTTTACAAAATAAGTGAATTAGAGTTAACATATATGGGATTACTCAAATGTGTGTGTAGAGACATCTGATTAATTTGCAAAGTTAAAATGCTAATTGTTAAATAACATCAAGTACTCTTAACTCCTTAAATTCCATGGAGTATCATACTTAAACATT